>NW_027658411.1:0-196673 GCF_041902795.1 Electrophorus electricus
AATGTCTAAAAATCAGAGAACCCACATTTTCATACATTTTTCAGTAGTGGTTATGTATTCACCCCACATTCCTTTACATATTTGCGTTTGTCTTCACGTCCATTGCATCCAAACCATACATTTGTCAATATATGCAAAGTAATATAAAACACCCACACCAGTTGGAACCTGTTAACACCACATTCCAAGAGATTTCTCTTGACCTTATCCTAAAGAGATGGTCCTGAGCCTGATGGAAATAATATCTCATACTTGGGAGGACATGGACGACAACAAGCTAAATGAGATCTTCAGCAAGTTCGGCCCAACGCTGAGCCGTCGCGTCATGACAGACGAGAGCGGCAAGTCCAAGGGCTTTGGCTTTGTGAGCTTCGAGAGGCACGAGGATGCCAAAAGGGCTGTGGATGAGATGAACGGGAAGAAGTTGAATGGGAAGCAGCTGTATGTGGCTCGTGCCCAGAAGAAAGGCGAGAGGCAGACAGAGCTCAAACGCAAGTTTGAGCAGATGAAGCAGGACGGCACGACTCGCTACCAGGGAGTGAACCTGTACGTTAAAAACCTAGACGACAGTCTGGACGACGAGCGTCTGCGTAAAGAGTTCTCTCTATTCGGGACAATCACGAGTGCCAAGGTGATGACGGAGGGCGGCCGCTCCAAAGGGTTCGGCTTTGTGTGTTTCTCCTCGCCGGAGGAGGCCACCGAGGCAATGAAGGAGATGAACGGGTGCATCGTAGGCACCAAGCCGCTGTACGTGGCCCTGGCGCAGCGCAAGGAGGAGCGGCAGGCCCACCTCACCCACCAGTACATGCAGCGCATGGCCAGCGTGAGTGCCGTGCGCAACCCAGTGCTCAACCCCTACCAGCCCGCCCCGCCCTCCGGCTACTTCATGATGGCCATTCCACAGTCTCAGAACTGGGCTACCTGCTACCCGAGCAGGCAACTGGCACAGCTCCACCCCAGCACCCGCTGGGCTACGCACAGCATTCAGCCACAGCATTTCCAATACATGCCGAGTACCATCAGGCCCGCTGCAGACCAATCTCTGGGCCAGGAACCTCTCACTGCCTCCGTGCTGGATCTGGAACCTCCGCAGGAGCAGAAGCAGATGTTGGGTGATCGATGGTCTGTTTCCCGTGATCCAGAACATGCACCCCAACCTTGCAGGGACGGGTTTGCTCCTGGAGATCGACAACTTGGAGCTTCTGCTTATGCTGGAGTCTCCTGAGTCTCATTGAAACATTGAAACTGAAAAAATAAAAACGCATTAAAAATTTAAATATTTTTGCCTGGTCCATAGACTCCAGTTTCAGGCCTTGATTACAGTAAACTAAAACAACA
The DNA here is from genome assembly GCF_041902795.1 of Electrophorus electricus. Taxonomy (NCBI): domain Eukaryota; kingdom Metazoa; phylum Chordata; class Actinopteri; order Gymnotiformes; family Gymnotidae; genus Electrophorus; species Electrophorus electricus. Next base: position 1,339 of record NW_027658411.1, read on the forward strand.
TGTAAAAAGGCTAAATGATTGACACGTGTACAGTCGGTGACTCCTTTCTTTTTGTTCCTCTTACTGTTCGAATGCTCAGAATGTCAGTTTTTGCAGTTGACAGCTGAGCATTAGGCATGTGTATTGGATTGTATTAATAATACAATTGAGGATTCATTGCTGTTCAGGGACCCAGCAGTGGTAACTTGGCAGTGGTAGGGCTTGAACTAGCAACATTCTGATTACTAGTCAAGTAACCTCTGAATAGTATTATTATGATTAATATTATTAATATATCTTACACTGAGGTCTGCTGAAGCTTACCCAGGATCCTTTGCAGCAGCCTGCCATATGCACAAATCATTACGAAAGGACACAGAATCTCTAAACTCCCTTGTTTTATGTTATTAGTTTGTCTAATTCAATGTTAAAGCACTTTCCCCTGTAAACACTCTTTTTATGACCTCATTTCACCGTTTCATGACTTTATGCCACGAACCAACCAACTATTCTTTTATACAACTCTTCAAACACTTCAACCATTGTGGGTAACTACACTATTATACACCTGTAATTCTTGTTATGCTATTTATTTTATTGGTACTGTCGATACATCGATGTTAGGAGAAATACCTCATGAATACTTTAAATGAATCCTTAAAATGACACCTATTCCATTTACTAATGCTAAGCTTGCTACAGTCTGAACTTCTAGCAAGTCAAGAGAAGTCTCATGCAGTTTCTGTATTTTCTATAATTGCTTAATATATGGATGGTTTTAAACTCAATAACATACGCACTTGCAAAATATGTGAATATAAAGGAACAAAAATAAATTAACATAACCACATACCTAAACATCATCTGGTACCATCACCCCATCACCCCTCAATGCAGTATGAGGATGGTCAGATTGTTGTATTTACTAATAGTTACCACTAGTATTAAAATAACAGTAAGCCCAAACTGTTCGACTATGTCCTCTTAAACAAACCTGTGATTTTTTAAATATTTGGACCACATCCTCCTGCAGAATAAAACAATCAGGAAATACAGTTGAGTTGGCCCATACCGCCCTCACATCAGTGTGATTTCCATCAATGACGTGTTATGGCTCTGGGTAAGGAACAATGTTATATTGTTCAATAAACTTTTCACAGGATGCATATTTTTCATTGTTTTAGCAAAGTTTTCGCTACCTCTATACAGCAAACACCAGAATCGACAAGGTTTACATTAATTATAGTCAGTAGAATTAAAGGGAAGAGGCCATATAAAAGGCTGGGATCTACGTTTAGCAGACTCGGCACTGTGTTACTAGATATTGCCCACATTCCAGTAATTTTATTAAGTCCTCTTTAAACAGAAAATAAAGATGCAGACTCAAGAATTAATTGAAGAGAGTAGTAGGTCCATTATTTATTTTGAGCTCAGCGTTACATACAAACGAGGCATAGTCCAGAATATGTCTAATAATCACACAAGGAACACACATTTTTATCCAGTTTTCACAACTGATTATGTGATTGCCACACCTTCTCTACATACTGGTGTTTGAAATCTCCACCACTGTGTTCAACCATACATTATTCAATATATGCAAATTGAGATCTATCATTGTACAAATTGAAGCTTGACCCCAGTATATCCTATTGGAAGATTTTCCTGTTTTTTTTTTTTGTTGTTGTTTTTTTTGTTTTTAACAAAGATGATCTCAACTCATACCATCAAACACCTGCAAGATGATGTTGCAGGTCAGTATCACCCTGCTCTTATGGTAAGATAATGAACCTTGCTTAGCCACAGAACTCTCGAAGAGGCTTTCACGTCTTTTAAAAGCCGGGATCTTTCCCAATACTTAGGAAGCTATTTCTCACGGGAACAGTCCAGAGTCATCTGCCGTAGACTTCCACAGAGGCCTTGAAACCACCTGCATCAGAGCCTCTGCTCTGCACTTACAGACCCAAAAAGGCCTTAAGATACCCCAGAAACATTATTCCTCTTTATGCTTTCAAACACAGTCTTGCACCACTCTGCACCTGTTGCAGAGAGCTTCAAAGCCTATTATAATTAGATCACAGATCGCCTCATGAAAATACCTTTACCCCAAAACATTTTATTACCTCAGGTGGAACAGTGTGTATAGGCCTAGACCTCTTTAGATGTAACTTAGAACCGCCGGTGACCGCTGTATGCGTTTCTTTGGTTGTACAAGCTCTACTGGAGGACTCGATGAATAGTTGATGATGGAAGAGGGGTATATCAGATTCACCCCTTCTGCCTCCATGTGACAAATTAACACACTGCATAAACTTTTAGAAATAAATCAGTCTTTTAACAAATGGTAAACATTCTCTAGAAAAGATTATCTTGTAACAATTCATTGAGTATATGAACTGTTTTTGTGTCCTTATATCTATAAATGAAAAGTAATAAAACATTATAGATGATAAATAAATTACATAAAATGTATAAAAGTTCACAAATAAGAAAGTACCTGAGTCTGCACTTTTCTCCACAGATTCAAGAAACTCGTGAAAGTTGGAAGCTATAGAAACACATAGTACAGAATTATAGACTGACTGAGGTGTGAGCAGAAAGATCGCCATGATGTCCTTATATCTAAAGCACTCAAAGCATTGATGTTATGTAAATAAACTGTGATCCGATTGGTTCAATCTAAGTAAATAGATTCACCTACTTTGAAGTTAAAGTTTTTCTCAAAAGGTTAGAACTGGTTGACTATACTTTGCTGTGTTCTGTAATAGAAAATGTAAACATTTATATCTAAAATATTGCACGACAGAAATCAATTCAAGACTAACCTCTAATGACCGCTAGATGGGGGAAGATATTAAGTAATAAATGAGTCCAGATCCTCCTGCCCGACAATACGGTGAGACTCTGTTTTTACGTGTGATGGAAAATGATACGAAACTATGTATTATTTGATTCATATAAAATCACACTGATCCTTTTGTTCTTAAATTAATAATGCTGTTTGCACATTTGTATCCGCCTGTTGCTGATTAAGTTGAACATGTATCAGGAACTGTTAACATCAAGGTCAACTTGACACACAACCCACACTGTTTGGAGTCAGTTTGGGTTGGTTTGTGGAAAAAACCAAGCTGAGAGCTGATTGGCTTATAGCCACAGCAACAAAGGAAAGAAGAGCTGCTTAAGAAAAGATGACTGGTTAAAGACAGCACAGGAGTAGTATAACTAGCCACGGTTTTGTATACTCGGGGCTCCCTACCTGAGGAGAGCCAAACATTTATTTTATTCTTTTTCTTATTAAATTACTCTCTTAATCACGTCTGACTTGCTGTTTGTTCAAAATTCCACAACATATGTCATTACTACGCCGCACAAAAAAGACCGCCATATTTGTACTTCCACAATGTGAAAAGGCGTCATTTTCTATGCAAACGAATGAATAAACACCATGCCATGCCTTGCTGTATCCCCTCTTTGCACCGCTGGACAGACACACTCATGACACTGTACTCATCAAAAGCAGCACCAGAGACGCACTGAGTCATATCCCGCTACACACCTCTCAGGCCAGCTTGTTTGCACGTTTTGTCATAAAACTCAAAATGTCATTTGTTGCCATTATATATAAAATTACCTATTTAAAAAAAACAAATAAATCAAAAAGTACTTGTGGCTAGAGAGACACGTGGCTAATCACCTACAAGAAATAATGTCAGTGATGTTTGGGGCAGGTGTTTCAAACTTGCCCAGACTCTTGAGAAGCACCTAAACGCTCACACAAGGGTGTCCGCTTGCCATAGTGCTGCAAATACTGCAGGAAGGGCTTTGGTGAAACAGGCCACATGGAGGAGCAGAAGACAATCCACACAACTGAAGAAGCCCATAGCTGCCCAGTATGTCAGAATCCACACGCGAGAAGAACCCTGTAGCTGCCCAGTATGTCAGAAGCAATTTGTGCAGCTGGGTAATGAACCATATTTGTACCCATTCGTATGTTGGGAGCAAATCAGTTGAAGACTTGAACAGTATGTTAACAATCAGTTAAAATTACTGTTGATGACAAGAAAACAATGGCTAATATGTTCCTTCACAGCTATGTCATTGGTTGATCTATTTTTGTCAGATTTAGTGCTTGTTTGGGCAAGTGTGTTAAAGTCTTCCTTTGTTTTTGGTTTTGTTCCTTTTCATATAGTTGTTTATTCCTTTTTGTCTAGTGATGTCCATTATCCATTTAAAATCTGTCAAATTAAACAAATGTGAAACGAATTCCATAGTATTCAGATTTGATTGCAAAAGAGACCAACCACTCCCCGTATTTTGAATTTTGCATATACAGTATATGTGCAGTTCCAGCCTAGTCCACTGATCCAAAATCTGGCCCAGATGTATCTGTTGACTGCAAATTTGAATGATTTCTGTGCTCTGCAGCAAAGGAGCGTTTGGTTACTATCTGATGGATTAAAATAGGCTTGTTGGTAGCAAAGACATCACTAAAGTGTACAGAGCAAAGGTACTCCAGGACCAGGATGGGTAAGTAGCAGCTTGATCAGTGGAATCTTCTGTGAGACGTAACAGGACGTCGGTCTTAAATGTAATGTTAGATCAAATGAAAAACTTTAGTGGATTGAAATACAGATAAATAAATCCACTAAAAGTGCATCTGCATCATTGGTTAAAAAGTTGTTCTGCTAGTTGTCTGATTTTGTTCCAGTAATCTAATGTTTCCTGGCACTAGGTGGTTCAAGATTATATTGGTGTTTGCTTTATTTCTATTTTTTTTAACCATAGTCTGCTTGTTTATACTGTCTAACAAATGCAATACTGAGTAGTGAAACACTGACACAATCCCTTTTGGAAGTCAGACATTTGTAATAATTTCAATAATCTACAGTTGTAAGTCAAGAGGGCAGCACCATTTTAAAGTCTAGTTTCCTTTCTCTGTCTCACTTTCTGGAATTTTTCCGTCTGTGTTTTTATTAAAGTTAAAAATGGATAGGGTATTAAAACTCCCTTTCACTGACGTCTCTTCCACTGAACTTGTAGAGAAAGTGATGATATGAAGATGATTATGTTTATCACATTCACTCAGAGATCATTGTCTGAGGGTCATGTTGTACAGTTCACGATGCCCCGGGTTGCAATCAGGAGGTTTAACAGTGATGTGCCAAACAGTTGTCTGTGGTGTTCTATATGATCTAAAAGTCAGACTTACCATTTATCAGTCAAATCAATTAAAGAACATTCATGATCAACAATTTGTGGGTGGCCATGATACTAACAGCGTGGTGGAAATTCCACAAGATATCAAACTCCACACTAACATAAACATAACACTGCTTTCATGTCACTTCCACAAGTAGCCCAAACATAAGATATAGAAAGCAGGTAAGAGCGGAGCAGTCAATGTGCCTAATATGACTGCAAAAGCCTGGCAGGACAGGAGGTATTCCTGCTTCTGCTAATCAGCAAAAGGAAGCTCCTGGCAAAGTGACGTGGACTGCAAAAAAATCACCAGGAAGGTCAAGCTACAAATGCCAGAGAGGAGCAGGGAGCACCAAAAGTTCCATAGCATCCTGCGGAAAGAGTACCACATAAGCATGGAAACAGTACAGCAACCCATGGTATGAGCATGGACAGATGAGGAAGAGCTGCTAGAAGCCCCAATAAGCAGGCAGGATGTGGATCCGTCTCACTATTTCATCGGCAGAAATGCAGGAGCAGGTGATAATACTCCTGGGCCCAGCACTCTTCAACCTGGGTACTTTAAGGAGAACACGGCAGCCTCCCAAAAGTGATACAAAGTCCCAAAATGGCTATTACCTGTGCTGAATAACAGTATGAAGGACAAATCTACCCCTGTCCAAAGTTTAATTGATTTAACTGAATGCCAACTATACTACCACCATCAATCTGTGTAAGGTGTACTTGCAAGTGCCTTTAGCACCAAAAGCAAAAGAACTCAGTGTTTTCAACACATTTCATCCAAGCATCATCATGTGAAATGTTGTTCTTTTCGGAAATTCTTCATCTATATATGGTTGTGTTGCTAATGAGATCATATTATTTGTTACTCTTTAAACCTTATTATTCCTTTAAGATTCAAAGTCTACTGTGTTAGGAAACCTATGTGAGAATATAAAATCAGCAGTTTCTGCATGCTTGTGTGATGAATACAGAAAGTGATCTCTTATACCTGCGGAATTAAGGCTTCAAATGTCTTGGTGTTCAGACGATATGGAGAGGCTCTGGGAATCTGGAAGGATAAACGTTTGTTTCATTTTCAGGGACTGTTGATCATTTATTTGTCCATTCATTTATTACACTATTAAGGGATTATTAATGTGCACTGGGAGAACAGTATAAAGTTATCAGTCTTCTTTATCAGTCTTCTAACTAAACAGCCTGGTCTTGTAAGGTAACCACATGCACACCTTTCCCTCAGTGATGGCAAGGAGTGGTTTAAACTCACCATGTCATCTGTGATTCTGAGTGTGAGTGCTCCTGCATTTTTCTACACAAAGCCTGCTGAGTTGGCAGTGAAGGCAGAGATGCCCATATACAGCATGTTGCTTTCATCAGGTGGCAGTGAAAATGGTGTCGGGGCAAAAGCGGGTTTCTTGTGCACTCCAATGTTGTAAAACTCCCCCTATATAGAGAGCAATGCAGAGATTAACTTATTCTTTTACAGCTCCTGGGTCTTGATTCTTCGTTCAGATTAAACTGTTTTATCAGTGTAACCTTTGTGTAACCTTTTTTTCCTACAAAAGCCCAACAGTGCTTTCTGGATACACTTAGGCACAATTTTGCAAGTGCTCCTGTTATTCCCTGTTAATTCAGATCTTTGGCTCAGAAAGGCTTTCTTATGATCATTATGGTCATTATTCTTATGCTTTGACAACTTGTGCCTTTTTTAACTTGTGCCTGAAAACCCCTTTACCTATGCCAATGATAAAACACTGATGAACTCCTGCAAACAAGTTGTAGTTTATTAATTAGTGCATTAATCTTAGTTTGGGATCTTTAATGACCATCTTAATCTGTGTATATTATTTGATTGTTGGTTCTTTCCTAGCTGAATGTAACTTCCTCTCACAGTAGTGTACAACTTCCAAGCTTATCAAAGGATAGTGTTGTAGTCAGGACCATTAAAAAATCATTCAAGCAAAGACCAAGATTTTGTAGTGTTTGAATCTGAGACAAGAATGAGACTTATTTAACAATGATTTTACTTTAATTATACCACTCACTGATAATGTATTGTAAATTGTCATTGTCATAAATAATTGTCATTATAAAGGCAGCTGAATATAAACAAATATAAAGCAAAAAGGTTCATATGGTCATTTTTATTATTAAATTAAAACATAGTAATACTTAAATAATTGCTATCTGCCCTTGGGTCAATCATGGAAAGGATTAATTAGATGTGTTCTGTAATGTGTTAAATCCTCTCGATAAATGCATAGCTTTAGCTATATCATAAAACATATGATGAGTCCTTTTCTCATTATTACTTGTGTACAACAAAAGTTTGTGTGACAAGCAGCAACATGTATATTTGCCAATTTATGAAAACGGGAGTATGCGCAGTGGGAGAGTAAATATCTTTTAAAATGACTCTCAATTAATGGCAATGCATTTACAATAAGTCTCTTGCCACAATAACAACACTGTCTGGATTTGCCATCAGCTGGTTGATTGCAGCATCGTGCAGCCTGCAGCCTAGCATTTGTTTGCAGGGGAACATACACTGCCATAATTATTACCATAATGAATTTTTTAAGGAGAAAGAATAGTCTGTACATTAATGTTAAAAATTCCAGATCCAGATAGCAGTGTTTATGTATGTCAGTGGCTGTGCACCAGTACTTGTGAATGTACACACACAAACCTCACCCTTTGGGTCTTCCCCAAGTCCCCTGTCCTGTTCACACTACTAGCTAAGAGCAACCAGCTAACTTGATAGCAGTGTGACTCAATAATAATAATAATAATAATAATAGTAATAATAATAATAATAATAATATGGCGCTTCCATGCACATCAGCAAGCAAATAGGAACACTAGCACTTGCATGAAATTAAGCATATTAGCATTTCAGAAGGCAGATTATTTAGCCTGCTAAAATAGCAGGTGTGGCAGCAAATGTCTGTTCAAAACACTATGTCACAGGTATGAGTATCATGTATTTGATATAGTATGATTGTTCATGTTTGTAAATTTAAAGCTTACAAATGCTGTATTTACAGTGTATTGCAGGTTATTAAAATGTGGCAGTAATTATTAGGATATAGAGAATTGTAGTGTTTAAACAAATCATTATGTCAGAAGTATGTTTAGGGGAGAATACACCCTGACCCACCCAGAGTTAACACACACTTACCTTACATTATTGATCATAAACTTGAATAGCTACAATACTGTCTGCTAATCATGCAGTTTGAAGTTTGCAAAGTGTGTACCCAGACAAAATCTGTGTTAAAACTTTCCTTTAACACTGAGTCATACATGAGTCAGACATGATTCTGAATAAATGAATGAATGAAAAAATGAAAAGCCTTATTTCATTTCAAACTGCACTTCAGGAACACTGAGCTCAAGTTCTGAGGAAACTTCCCTGCATATTTTCAGGGGTTTTCTGCCTCACCATGCCTGAATCACCTCATAAGGAGCTTGATAATGAGGAGACAGGGTGACTGAGGCAGTGAACACTCCTCACTGAGCATACTGGCTTCCAAGAGCTGGAGCTGGGAAGACCTATAGGTCTGTGACACACACTCCCACCCAGTCCTGATACTAAGAAGGTGGAACCTACAGGCTAATATGCAGCTGCCTGTGCATCAATAGGCGTCTGGGGTGTCCATCACTCAGGGAGGCGTGGCTGAAGGCGTGGCCTTGCAGACTCTGAGAGCTGGCTGAGGTAATCTCTAAAGGAGAGAGTAGTCACCAATAATCATGGAAATGTAGCCATAACTGTACAGTATATTTCACAGCCATGTATATTACATATCACAGACCAGGCTTACCAGAATAAATATTCCACACATACAGCTCATATATATCTCTCTGTGTGTGTGTGTGTGTGTGTGTGTGTGTGTGTGTGTAAAAACATGCTCCTGTTTTAGTCTCAACACAGACAGATATACATGTAGGAGTAGCAAACTGAAGTAAGAGCTCACCTTCACCAGTACATAGTCTCCAGCTTTAACAGTGACAGGGTTGGTATCCGTGGGATAAGAAAGCAAATCCTTTCTTGGAAAAATAACCTTCACATTCCCATCATTCCGACCACAAAGATCTTGAGATGACTTCTTACTTTCCTGCAGAAAACAGACTCAGTCAAGCAAAAACAGCAGATAACATTTGTACAATATAAAAGGCTTGACTAAGCACTGTAGCAGACAGAAATTCTCTCCTGCTCTTACATTGCCTCCAGATACCATGCCACAACGTCTCACTAGTGTTATCCAAACCAAGGGTGGTTATTCCCACTGTTATGTAGATGGTCATAAAATTCTGTTATCAGTGTGTATATCGGTAGATCCAATCTCAGCATGACTGGTAGCGCATATTAACACACAAGTGGCAAACACCTTGTGGTAGTTTTCTGTGCATTCGCCAGGCATGTCCTCAAAAGAAGGACACTAACAAGAATCAAAATTAACTAAGACCCCAATCTTCAAACAGTTATTGATGGCAGGTAATACACTAAAGACCACAAGCACAGGGAAACCAGTCATTGGGATTTCCCGGTACCAAAGATGTGAACTGCTCTCAACACTTCAAAAATAACAAAAAGCTCAAAGCATCCAAAACAGACACAATGCTATGCCTAACCAGGGAAGGGTTTCAAATGAAAGGGCCACAGAAACCCATGCAGCAATCGCAAACTAACACCACAAACGGGAAAGTGACCATACAACTCAAATAGACTAAAATAGACCAAACAATGCCCTAAATACATAAACACATAAACTCTATTTGCCCTCCAGAAAAGAACAAAGCCAAAACCAAAATGAAATGCCAAAAGGTGCTAGGGCTGAGCTGATAGACAATGCCATTGTTCATCATCGTTGTCAGACAGACCTCATGATGTTGATCCAGCAGGTCTAAATAAGATAAGGGAGGAGAATTTACTGCAACTATTTATTTTCTTGCAGAAATCTAGTTAAATCGATATGCAAAACATGATGACCAAGACACACAGATGCAGCAATCCCAAATTATTAACAGCAGAAGTGCTCCAAACACAGTTGTAACACAGCATGGCTTCAACCCACTGCAGTACTCACTCCCTCCACTAGGACAAGCTGTTTGCTGTCGATGAAACTGGTGTTGACCTTAGCCGCATCTTCTCGGAATGTAAAGATAAGCTCCTCCAGGCGACAGCTTCTTCACCTCAGCTGGGATATCGTCCCCGAGACGGTGGTATGCCTGAGTTTTCTGTGGGTGTGGTACACACATCTTCATGTCAGAAGGTCAAGCCCAACTGGCAGCCACAAGACCCTTTCAATTCTCCAAATGATAATAGACAATGGTGAATTTCTTGATAGAACCATCACATGAACCAGGGAGAATGTCTGTTTTTTGATAGTGTTAAACACAATGACAAAATAGGATCTCACCTTCCTCATGCTGTAGGCAAACAGGAAGGCTACATTATAGCCCACTTCCCTGATCAAAGAGACCGACTGCTGGTGGTCCTCCTCGGTTTCCCCACAGAAGCCTGTGATGAAGTCACTGCTCAGACTGACCCCTGTAAAAAGAAATTATACATAGATATATATTCACACAAGACCTATTATAGCTACAATAATTTTATAATTACATATTGAATGTTTGGTAATGATAGGACACCTGGTATTATCTTTCGAATGTTTTCCACAAACTCAAGGTAGGCTTCCCTAGTATACCTATGAAAACATCCCAGAGCATGATGACTTAAAGTGAGAACTAAGTTTTAACACATGAGACATCAAGAGATTTGAGATAAGCAGGCTAATCTCTACTGTGCTTGTGGTGAGTGCTGTCGTTCTAGGAGCGTTTCTCACCCACGCCTCATGGTCTGTAAGACTCTGCTGCTGCCGCTCTGAGCTGGCAAGTGGATCTGCTTACAGATGTTCCTCCGCTCTTGGATTAGCTATAACTCCTTCAGGAAACATACTCACCCACCCCAGCACAGGTCAAACGAAAACAGCACAAATTGACTATGGCAGTCAAACCTTATTTCACATATCTGATAAGCATAAGGCTTTTTCAATCTGATAATCTATTAATGATCTTTTCTACTGCTCACATCCAAATTTGCGAATCCTAAATTATTATCCAATCTGCTGCTTAAAATGGCCTATGAGCAATATCTGCACATGAATTCAGACTATAAGAAACTGTTCAACTAAATACTTAAACTCTTTGAACATCCACTACACCACACAAGCCATAAACAGTCAGGGCCGGATTACCAATAGATTACCAGAGCAGGCAGTGACCTGTAGGCCCCACACCTTTTAGGGGCCATGCAACAAGGAATTTAAAAAAAACAAACATATTAGGAGATCATTTGCAAGGGAGGCCCCAAGATTATGACTGCCTAGGGGCCTCCACAGGGTTTAATCTGGCACTGTAGGCAGTGTACATGTACATGCCCCTAAATGTAATTGGTAACATATTCCATTACATTACTCAAACGAGGAACATACTTTAAAAACTTTGGAATACGTCAACATGTCCAAGACTATTTCAAATATAACTCACTTTAATTACATTTAAATTACATTTAACAGCATGTATTCTGTGTTCTGTATTTTGTCACCTGCAATGAAATACATTTTAAAAGTACCTTCCCCACACTAGTCATGGGTATCCCAACCAAAAACCACATGCTCACATCCATGACTCTGGGGTTTCTACCTCATCAGGAAAGTCTTTAGGATGTGGCCAGGTGAAGCGAATCCTTGTCAGGGTTTATGAGGGAGACGTGGTGTAGCAGGTCAGCGAATCGTAGGCCTCCTTGCTCATCACGGGAACACGGTGCTGAAACCACGGCTGAGGTGCGAACCAAGCTCCGAGTTGCTGGCCCCGTCCCCAGACACGTCTCTGTAGCTGTTCACGTTTTGACCCAGCAGGGTCACTTCCTTCACCCCCTATGGCCATGATCATTTCATATACTTAGTGTTCACATCTGGCCAAGTTTCACACACAGAAACTAGTAAAGCCAGACTGCACACATAGTCGCTGAAGGGAAGAGACCTTGTCAGACAGCATGCGCACTTCTTCAAGTATGGAGGACACAGGTCTGCTCCTTTCCCTCCCCCAGGTAAACGGCACAATGCAGTAGCTGAACATGTTGTCACAGCCCCGCGTGATAGACCTACAGCAGTCAAAGAGGGACAAAATATACTGGATAATCCCACTGTAAGACAAGGTGCCACCAACAAGGCTTGCAGTACACAAGGTCTGTACTGTCAACAGCGTGAAAGGACTTTAAAAGTATCGACACCCCTGATATCAAACCATTGTTTGAAGTGCTACATCTAAAAGCATGAAGGAGCTGAAGATGAGCCACCACGGTGTTTGAAGTTTTATATCCCTTCATAAGTGTAGGAGGGTCAGTCATGTATAAATATTTAACCAAAAAATGCAGATTGACAAGTGTTCAGTAAAATGATAATAATAAACAACTGAACTATGAGAATTTGCTGTTTTTGGCTTTATTGTGGATGCAAGTCCCATGTTTCATGCAATATGGTAGCAAATGCCCTTAAATTATAGCTGACATTTCTGTATTTTAATCTAACAGTTGCTGTTCAGATTAAATTCAGTGTATTAGAGTTGAATATGAAAACACCAAAAACTGTCTATACATGTTAACTTAAAAATTGAACTGTACCATCTTTACAAAATCACACAGTGCAAAGTTAATTTAAAAGTTAGTGTTTAGTAGGAACTCCTCCTTTATAAATCAGCCAGATATTATTATGGCACTCACACAAAGGCACTGTGTCCTGAATGGTGAATGGGCATGACATCAGCATATGCCTCTTCCAGGGAGAGCAGGACATTGCTGGTCCTCTGACCCCCATGGGCCAGTGCAAGGAGTCGGAGAAGATCTCTGTAGGCATCTGGCCCTGCTACAACATCCACCACCCTCTCCTTCTCCAGCAACTCAGTCTTCAGTCTCTCTGCCATGCAACCTACAAGAGAGCAAGCACACATATGCGTATACGGGCGCGTGAACCCACACACAAACATACATGCGCACACACGAACATTTCAGACTGAGAGATACATTTGAACGTGAATGAAGAACTATGGTGAAGTGAGAAGTTACCCAGGACTCCTATCTTTAATGGAGTGCTGCTCTTTAGATGCTTCTTTTTCAGAACTGCTGGATGTTTGAGTCTGTTGCAGATGGTCTGCTCTGCCTTTTCCCTGTCACAATGATTTTTATTTTTTCCAACAGAAAATAGCATTACATCCAAGCAAAAAATGTCACTGAAGTCAAGGACTGCTGTCAAGTTGCACAAGATTGGCAACGTATAGATTCACTGTGTAAAATACAAACAGAAATAGGCTTTTCCTACCTTATGGAGCATGTGACAAGAAGCACCACATCTGCCTGTATAAAAAAAAAAAAAATTAGGAAAGATGAGAATGAAAGCTTTCAAATAAAGGAAGCGCTGTGTTTATCAAGGGTCAAAGGTCAAGGCATTGACACTTACCTCTGATAGTTCGTGGGTCCGAACATATCCACCCTTCTGAAGAATGGACCACGCAATTTCAGTGTCGTTGACGTTCATCTGACAGCCGTATGTTTCCAAATACACTGCAAGATGTAAACACCAAAATAAAATTGGCAACGACTACCGGCATACTGACACATGGGAATTAAAATCCTAAAGCCTGAACTATCATGGCAACAAATGCAGTTACATACCTTTCCGTAGCTGCGCCAGACCACTTTCTTCAGGAAGATACGATTCCTCATGTTCCTGTTGCGTCTCAGTTGAACTTTTGCCTGAAGAACTCTTAATGACGACAGCTTGGTCTTAAATGTGCTCACTCTCGTCTCATCAGTCTCATTAGTAGGAGTGCTAGATAGAGACACTGAGCAATAACCTCTGCATTTGTCGGCGAGTCGAGATAAACACTTTTGAACAGAAAACACTAGAAGTCTAAGCCTGCGGGCAGACATCATGTCTAAACGGGAGATTCGGCTACAAAGCCATGAACAAGACAAGAAACTCAATTTAACTTTAAAAGTAACGTTAGCTAAGGCTAAGTGCTAACTTAGCAATGGTGCTGTGGTTTGCGCAGAACAATTTTATATACAAAAGTATATTATCAGCGAGCTAACAAATCTGTACAAGCAGCCAATAAATATAAAAATATCTGTAGCTTAGTTAGGTAACCTAATAATTCAGCTGTAACATACACTCACGTATGACCCCACACGGTTAACATTGACATGCAGTTTTGTAATTTTCAAAATAACGGTTTCATTAAAACGTAACAGTGATACTCGTGTTTCAGTTCTAAGACAAGTAAACGGTTTAACTTGGGAGGGAGATCAATCGCAAAAATATCGATTTACGTTTTTTAATTCATATTTTTGTAATTAATATTTTTTAATTAATATTTTTTTAATTAATAGTTTTGTGAAATCTTATATTTAACATAAACGGCTACTTTTATTTTGCAAGTGTTTACTTGTTAGTCATAAGTAGTGTTTTGTGAGATGATTGTTCGTTTTCACACATGGCTCTCTGTCCCTCACCTACTCTGATCTAATGACGAATGCGTAATTTATTTTATAAGTGGACTTCACACTTCGTTCTGTTACCTAAGGGTCAGTACAACATACTCGTTTAAATGTGCTGATACAAAGATTGTGAAACAATTAATGTTTTTAATTAACTGATTAAAGTTTTACTCTGAATGAACACATTTTACGAATATATAGGAATGTTAACCTTATTACATTGTCTTTGATGAGGAAATGGGTATTTTGGATGTTTTAACCTTTTAAACATGTTTTAACCTTTTAAACTTTTAAATATTACCGTAAGGTTGTAAATACGTTCATTAATATTTTAGGTATTTTGATTATTCATTTTGCAATTTTGATTAAAAATAAATAAATAAATAAAATTAAAAATCAAGTTATTTAAACATGTCCAAGAATTGCTGTCCACTCTCTCATCTTTGGATAACCATCTTGGTAAAAATGCGACCTTTGACATCAGTGACCTCACAACTTTAAAAAAGGTCTATCTTCATTCGCCTAAAGGCATAAACTGCATGCTCCTATAGTATGTCAGTTCATTTGAATTTCTCACTTTGTCCCCATACTCAGATGAGTTAAAGCTAAAAATGTCCACCCCATTGTGATGAAATATTGAGTTAATAAACATTATTTTAGAATATCAAAATATATGTTTGAAATGCTAACTTTAGCTAAAATTGTCCACCTGCTGACATGACAGTTGCACAATACAGTGAACATATACTTGCATATACCTTCTTTGCTGTTTTCTTGTTGTTTTGTTTTAAGTAATATTTCCTAATAACTATTAAACTATTGATGTTCAGCTACGACAGGAGCTGAAGTAGCAAAGAGGAAAAGGTCCAGGTGAGATGCAGACCCTTGGAGGAAAGAGACAATTACCTGTGAAATTAGAGAGAGAGAAAGTGCTGTAGAAAAGGTGAGGAGATTTTAACAAAAAAGGGAATTCATGACTGAAAAAGAAAGGTATGCCAAAAAAACCCCAAAACAAAACAGTCGAGAAAGGAATAGTTGCCATGACAACTAAACATTCTTGAAGAGCTATAAACTGTGTTATCAAGGTGTATTTTAAATGTTCATAACTTTGCTTTTAATGGCTTTAAACGTTATATATAGCTTAGAAGTATGTAGAGGTTGGAGGAATATGTGTGGCTATATTTGGGCTATTTCTTCTGTTTGGGTATGAGTGGTTTGTAGCATTTAGCATTGGACATTGAGAGTGCTGAAAAGTCTAAATGTGTCTGTGAAAGCTTTAGAAGTATAAAGTGATTGATTTTTAAATTAGTAATGAAAATGCTGAGGTAATAAAATGATATTGTAAGCAGAAAAGTATGGATGGTCCCGAATAAACTGGTTTCATGCAGGAAAGACCAGTGTAGGCTTCAGCATAAATCTTCAGGAGGCCTCTTTGAAAAAGCCTCTAGGGGATTCCGTTGAAGGGAGAGCCTTGGTTCAAGGATGGGACATCCCGGCCAAGCACTGGAAGAAACAATATGGAGATCACCAAAAGAAACAATATGGGCATCCGGTGATATAGAATAGGATCGTCTTTTAAAAAAATAGAAGTAGTTCAGGTTGAACATAATAGTACGAAGAACTTGTTGGTGTAACTATTAAATATCAATTAGCATATATTGAATACTGTATGGTTTGAACATAATAGTGGAAACCTGGACAAGTATTATGAAAAAATAAAAATGGTTATGCAAGTGTCCTTGAAGCGTTTGGTTACTATCTGATGGATTAAAATAGGTTTGTTGGTAGCAAAGACATCACTAAAGTGTACAGAGCAAAGGTACTCCAGGACCAGGATGGGTAAGTAGCAGCTTGATCAATGGACTCTTCTGTGAGACGTAACAGGGCGTCGGTCTTAAATGTAATGTTAGATCAAGTGAAAAACTTTAGTGGATTGAAATACAGATAAATAAATCCACCAAAAGTGCACCTGCATCATTGGTAAAAAGTTGTTCTGCTAGTTGTCTGATTTTGTTCCAGTAATCTAATGTTTCCTGTGGACTAGGTGGTTCAAGATTATATTGGTGTTTGCTTTATTTCTGTGATCTTTTTAACCATAGTCTGCTTGTTTATACTGTCTACCAAATATTGAGTAGTGAAACACTGACACAATCCCTTTTGGCGTCAGACATTTGTAATAATTTCAATAATCTACACTTGTAAATCAAGAGGGCAGCACCATTTTAAAGTCTAGTTTCCTTTCTCTGTATCACTTTCTGGAATTTTTCCGTCTGTGTTTTTATTAAAGTTAAAAATGGAAAGGGTATTAAAACTCCCTTTCACTGACATCTCTTCCACTGAACTTGTAGAGAAAGTGATGATATGAAGATGATTATGTTTATCGCTTTCACTCAGAGATCATTGTCTGAGGGTCATGTTGTACAGTTCACGATGCCCCGGGTTGCAATCAGGAGGTTTGACAGTGATGTGCCACAGTTGTCTGTGGTGTTCTATATGATCATCACAGAACATCACACATAACTGGTCAAATTGTATCTCGAGTAGTATATTTGTGTATTATACTATATATTAGCAGCATATCTTTATGATGCAATTAAAAACATTCCCCATCCCCCTGAATACCAATCATATTACATATCTGGGTACTAAATTCTCTTCCCAGTTGTCTGTTATTCAAAATAAATAGTCATCCAATTATTAAAACAATAAGCGACAAACTTCATTGATGGACAAATTTGCCCCTTATGCTCTTCGGACAAACTGCAATAATTAAAATGAGAATATTACCTAAACGAAATTGTTTGTTTTCAATTATTCCAGTGCCACCAACCTGTCTAAAATCTTTGGACAACATCATAACTTGATTCTACTGGAAAAATAAATCACATAGAATCAAACTCACAACATTACAGAACTGTAGTTGATTATTGCAAATCAACTACAATATGGAATAAAATGGATAAAACCTAGTATATCAGACAGAATATGAATAGACATAGAGCAAACATTATGCAAAGATCTAAAAGTCAGACTTACCATTTATCAGTCAAATCAATTAAAGAACATTCATGATCAACAATTTGTGGGTGGCCATGATACTAACAGCCTGGTGGAAATTCCACAAGATATCAAACTCCACACTAACATAAACATAACACTGCTTTCATGTCACTTCCACAAGTAGCCCAAACATAAGATATAGAAAGCAGGTAAGAGCAACTATCAGTTCAGAGGCATTAAACTCACCTGCATCCATATCAGTATTATAAACATTCCTAATACAAAAAAACTATCACATAAGATATACAAAATAATAATGAAATCAAATCGCATAATTACTCTCCCATCGAGACAATGGGAGGAAGATTTATTACTAACCCCCGACGCCACAGTCTGGATTAAAATGTATAATAATAATTACCACATGACAGCAACACTAACCTACAATGCATTCAGTACAAAATAATACATAGATTACATTATACTACACATTGGATGTTTAAAATTGGTTTCACAAGCTCAGCAATCTGTACATACTTTACTCCAAACACAGCTGACGATTACATTCACATCGTGTGGCAGAGCACACCTATCAAGTAATTTTGGCAATAGGTCATCACACACATGTCCCATGATTTAAATAACCCTATCCATCCAACACCATCTTTATGTCTCCTAGGAGACATGTCATCAACCAATGTGTCAATAGAAAAAAAACAGGATAATATATATATAACATTATTAATTGCAAATACAAACATACTCATGAATTGGAAAACAAAAAATAATATTAGTGTCACCGAATGGAAAAATCTATTGATAGACTACATATCAATGGAAAAAAATCTCAGAATGAATCAATAAGAACCAATAACCTAGACTGGACTCCTTTGATAAAAAGTTTACAGAGCTAATCCATAAATGATAAATATCCCAATCTAGTACGTGTACATATACAGTGCACTCGCACATAGCCTCTCTCTCTCTCTCTCACACACACACACAGGCAGACGCACACAAGCAGTCACACACGAACACACACACACACACACACACACACACATTCCCGTAATGGTGCAGGTGGCAAATACTTAAAATACTCTATCTGCATTTCCCGTTTGTCTGTTTCGTCTCTGTTCGTCTTATTTTTCCTCTCTCCCCTATTCCCGTTTCCCCCACGTTATTTATGTCTGTTCATACGTTTTATACACCCGATATAGTTGGACACAGTGAGAAGTTAGAAATAAATAATGAATAAATAATAAAGTTCTAAAGGTCCTCCGATGGGCGGAAATCAATTGATATATTTATTTCTCCAGATTTCTAACTCGGAGAGAAAAAGACGTCCTTTTACAAATCGCACCTCGTTGTGGAACTCTACTAAGGTTTACAATCCAGGCGATGATTTTTAACCTCAAAGAACATAGGCCTGCTCCAAGGCAAACTGATTTCATCCCATTAATTAACTTTAATGCGATGTTTTTTGCCGAGCATTAGGCTAAAGAAAATGAATGTTGCTGCGTTTATCAAACTAAAAGTATTTATTCTGAGCCATGCGGTAAATGATTCAGTGTGAGCAGCATATGGACGATTTTTGGAAAATGCTGTGACTAGGTAATATTTTGAAATATAAGGCGTTGTTAAAGCCCCTCATTCACGCTATTAACGTTATAAGTTAAAATAATTGAATAATTCATAAATAAATAAATAGCGTTTGTATAATATTTAAAAATAAACATTTACGTAAAAGCACTCTTACGTAACAACCAAGTTGTCATGTATTTGAATCTAAAGCTAAAGTGTTGCTTTGATCGCTTTGGTCGGTCGACACTTGCCTGGCTCTGTTGAATTGCTGTTTCAAACTGTTTTATAATTCGTGCAGTTAGATCATTTGGTTAAATCATTTACGATTTTATTTTATTCATTTACTACTTTCGACTAGGATTTCCAGAAAGGTTGACCGACGATCCTCACGAAAATGAATCCAAGTGCTCCAAGTTCGCCGATGACTGCGTTGTACGTGGGTGACCTTCATCCAGACGTTACCGAGGCCATGCTATACGAGAAATTCAGTCCTGCTGGCGCAATAGTCTCCGTACGGATTTGCAGGGACGCGATGACCCTCCGCTCACTTGGATACGCATACGTGAACTTTCAGCAGCAGGCAGATGCTGAGCGTGCTTTGGACACTATGAACTTTAACATCATCAAAGGCAGACCTGTGCGAATTATGTGGTCCCAGAGAGACCCCTCTCTGAGGAAGAGTGGAGTTGGCAACATCTTCATCAAGAACCTTGACAAGTCTATTGACAGCGAAGCTCTTTACGACACATTCTCTGCCTTTGGGAACATCCTTTCCAGCAAGGTGGTGTGTGACGAGAATGGATCTAAGGGCTACGGCTTTGTGCACTTTGAGACCCGTGAGGCTGCGGAGAGAGCAATTGAGAGACTTAATGGCATGTTGCTCAATGACCGCAAAGTGTTCATTGGCCACTTCAAGTCTCGCAAGGAGCGAGAGGCTGAGATGGGGGCCAGGGCCAAAAAGTTCACCAATGTGTATGTCAAGAACTTTGGAGAGGACATGGACGACGACAAGCTGAAGGAGATCTTCAGCAAGTTTGGCCAAACGCTGAGCACTCGCGTCATGACCGACGAGAGCGGCAAGTCCAAGGGCTTTGGCTTTGTGAACTTCGAGAGGCACGAGGATGCCCAGAGGGCTGTGGATGAGATAAATGGGAAGGAGCTGAATGGGAAGAAGGTGTATGTGGGTTATGCCCAGAAGAAAGGCGAGAGGCAGACAGGGCTGAAACGAAAGTTTGAGCAGATGAAGCAGGACGGTATGACTCGCTACCAGGGAGACAACCTGTACGTCAAGAACCTAGACGACGGTCTGGATGACGCGCGTCTACGTAAGGAGTTCTCTCCGTTCGGGACCATCACAAATGCCAAGGTGATGATGGAGGGCGGCCGCTCCAAAGGGTTCGGCTTCGTGTGTTTCTCCTCGCCGGAGGAGGCCGCCACGGCCATGACGGAGATGAATGGGCGCGTTGTAGGCACCAAGCCGCTGTACGTGGCTCTGGCGCAGCGCAAGGAGGAGCGGCAGGCCCACCTCTCCAACAAGTACATGAAGCGCACAGCCAGCGTGAGTGCCTTGCCCAACCTCGTGCTCAACCCCTACCAGCCTGCCCCGCCCTCCGGCTACAACATGGAAGCCATTCCACAAGCTCAGAACTGGCCTGCCTACTGCGCAAGCAGCCAGCTGGCACAACTCCTCCCCAGCCCTTGCTGGGCCATGCAGTGCGTCCACCCACAGCAAGTCCAGGATATGCCGAGTGCCATCGGTCCAGCCGCATCCTGCCCGCAGGCCTTCAGCGCCATCCGACCAACCACCGCCTGCCAGGTCCCAAGCACGATGGCCTATCAGACCATGGGATCTGAGGCTCCGGGGAGAGGGATGGCCAGCGTGGAAGCTGCCAACAAGGCGTCGCTGGTGAGAGCAGTACCACAGTACAAAACCACCTCAGGCGTTCACAGCCCACAGCAACACCTGGGCACACAGCCCTTAGATATAAATGTCGAACTTACCATTTATCAGTCAAATCAATTATAAAACATTTATGTTTCTCAACCCACAGCAGCACCTGGGGGCAGAGCTCCAGGTGCCCGTGCAGCTGGCTGCGGTCCATGTGCAGGGTCAGGAACCTCTCAGTGCCTCCATGCTGGCTGCTGCACCTCCACAGGAGCAGAAGCAGATACTGGGTGAGCGTCTGTTTCCCCTGATCCAGAACATGCAGCCCACCCTTGCAGGGAAGATCACGGGTCTGTTCCTGGAACTGGACAACTCGGAGCTACTGCATATGCTGGAGTCTCCTGAGTCTCTGCACCCTAAGGTGGATGAGGCAGTCGCTGTGCTCCAGGACCAGTGCGCGCAGGAAGCCGCTCAAAAACTTTAACCAGTGCTGCGCTTCTGGCTGTCTAATGGAAGAATAAGCAGTAAAAAAAATTAACATTTTAACTGAAAAAAATAAACATTGAAACTGAAATGCATTGAACATTGAAATATTTTTGCCATGTCTGTAGACATCAAGCCTGTAAGGGTTGGCACCAGGCCGAGGCCCCCTCGACCAGAGGGAGGCGTCGAGTCAACCACGCCACTGATCAGGATCAACACCCAACAGCTGGGCTAGACCTTATATAAGCCCAGTGACCCAATCATTTAGTGCTGGGTTTTTGATAAAGTTTTGAGCCAAGCTCCTAGCCGGTAACTCTGGGTATTGAGGTCTGTGAGCCCTTGTGCTATGCCTCTTTTCTGTTCTGCGAGGGTGTCAGTGTTTTTACACGTCCCCTCCCTTCTCCAGTTTTCCCCTCTCGAGTCTGTCTCTCTCCTGAGGCTTCCCTTAGCCATTCAAGTTTCTCCCCGTTTTCTGGTTTTGTTTGGGAGCTTTTAGTTCGAGTTTTCCCCAGTGCATCGGGGTTGCCATTTCTTTCCGTGGCGTTCTTTGTTCTCCCCTTTTCCACGCTCACCGAGGTGTTTCGTTTTTTCCTCTTGTTTTGCTTGATCCAAGCTCTAACTGTTCTGCACACGAGCCCACCATTGTTAGAGTGTGGCTGCTTACCCAGTAAGCTATTGGTGTCCTCACCTAGCTGACCTGGATTCAAAACCACCTTACAAAGTCCAGGCCTTGGTTATTCTAAGCTTAAAATGAAAACGACAGAAAAAGGTAAAATCATTTCAAGTTTGGTTTATTTGTCGCATACATAGTCATACACAGTATAACTCACAGTGAAATGGTTGAGTGCTCTGTCCAATCTGAGGAAAAAGAAAAACAGGGGTGCATAGAGAAATATATTCTATATATATACAAAAATATATTAATAGTGCATGTACAATATATATATATATATATATATATATATATATATATATATATATATATATATATATATATATTATGTTTATATGTACAATGTATATATGGATATTTATATATGTATGTACAGAATGTACAGTCCCATCTTGCAATTGGCATATTTACAGTTATATGTTACATGGTGGTAATTGAACATATTACAGTTATATTGAACATATTACAGTTATTTCTATTACATATTACAGATTTTGACATGAACAGCTGATCATTTTTTTGTTTTTATTCCTCTTAAAGTTTGAATGTTCAGATTGTCAGTTCTTACAGGTCATAGCTGATCATTAGATAAGTGTATTGGGTTGCATTAATATAAATGTAAAGATCAAAAAAACAAAACCCCACAGTGTAGCTTAAAATAGAGAATAATTCTGTAATATTCCTTTATGTACAACACAATTTCAAATGACCTTATTAACAAACCAGTAAAGACAGGACGAGAAGCAAAGGTCACTTACACGTATTAAATCTTGAAGCAAACAAACTGCAGCTGCAAGTGCCACACTGCCATCCAGTTCCACTCTCTGGTCTGGCGACGGTCATATTACAGGAGCAACGAGAGGCTGCCAACAGTTTCTTTTAGCTTGTCTACTGAGACGGTGAAACTGGCCAACCAGGTGAAAAGCATTGTGAAGGAGAAACAACTTCGACTGCCGACGTGGGAAAGTAGCAGTCAGAGCAGGTCTATTGGAGCAGTGCGATGGACTCTGCCCAACAATGGGCTGCAAGCCCACATCTCTGCACATAGCAACAGTATGTGGTTCCTAGGTGCCCAGTCGGCTAGTTTTAAAGTTCAATTCAAATATTAAATAAAAATGCAGACTTCAGAATTGGTTAAATAGCATAACTGTGCACGTACTTTATTGTAGGTTAACATTAACACGCATTATTGAGGCACCCTATGGAGAATGTCTAAAAATCAGAGAACCCACATTTTCATACATTTTTCAGTAGTGGTTATGTATTCACCCCACATTCCTTTACATATTTGCGTTTGTCTTCACGTCCATTGCATCCAAACCATACATTTGTCAATATATGCAAAGTAATATAAAACACCCACACCAGTTGGAACCTGTTAACACCACATTCCAAGAGATTTCTCTTGACCTTATCCTAAAGAGATGGTCCTGAGCCTGATGGAAATAATATCTCATACTTGGGAGGACATGGACGACAACAAGCTAAATGAGATCTTCAGCAAGTTCGTCCCAACGCTGAGCCGTCGCGTCATGACAGACGAGAGCGGCAAGTCCAAGGGCTTTGGCTTTGTGAGCTTCGAGAGGCACGAGGATGCCAAAAGGTCTGTGGATGAGATGAACGGGAAGAAGTTGAATGGGAAGCAGCTGTATGTGGCTCGTGCCCAGAAGAAAGGCGAGAGGCAGACAGAGCTCAAACGCAAGTTTGAGCAGATGAAGCAGGACGGCACGACTCGCTACCAGGGAGTGAACCTGTACGTTAAAAACCTAGACGACAGTCTGGACGACGAGCGTCTGCGTAAAGAGTTCTCTCTATTCGGGACAATCACGAGTGCCAAGGTGATGACGGAGGGCGGCCGCTCCAAAGGGTTCGGCTTTGTGTGTTTCTCCTCGCCGGAGGAGGCCACCGAGGCAATGAAGGAGATGAACGGGTGCATCGTAGGCACCAAGCCGCTGTACGTGGCCCTGGCGCAGCGCAAGGAGGAGCGGCAGGCCCACCTCACCCACCAGTACATGCAGCGCATGGCCAGCGTGAGTGCCGTGCGCAACCCAGTGCTCAACCCCTACCAGCCCGCCCCGCCCTCCGGCTACTTCATGATGGCCATTCCACAGTCTCAGAACTGGGCTACCTGCTACCCGAGCAGGCAACTGGCACAGCTCCACCCCAGCACCCGCTGGGCTACGCACAGCATTCAGCCACAGCATTTCCAATACATGCCGAGTACCATCAGGCCCGCTGCAGACCAATCTCTGGGCCAGGAACCTCTCACTGCCTCCGTGCTGGATCTGGAACCTCCGCAGGAGCAGAAGCAGATGTTGGGTGATCGATGATCTGTTTCCCGTGATCCAGAACATGCACCCCAACCTTGCAGGGACGGGTTTGCTCCTGGAGATCGACAACTTGGAGCTTCTGCTTATGCTGGAGTCTCCTGAGTCTCATTGAAACATTGAAACTGAAAAAATAAAAACGCATTAAAAATTGAAATATTTTTGCCTGGTCCATAGACTCCAGTTTCAGGCCTTGATTACAGTAAACTAAAACAACATGTAAAAAGGCTAAATGATTGACACGTGTACAGTCGGTGACTCCTTTCTTTTTGTTCCTCTTACTGTTCGAATGCTCAGAATGTCAGTTTTTGCAGTTGACAGCTGAGCATTAGGCATGTGTATTGGATTGTATTAATAATACAATTGAGGATTCATTGCTGTTCAGGGACCCAGCAGTGGTAACTTGGCAGTGGTAGGGCTTGAACTAGCAACATTCTGATTACTAGTCAAGTAACCTCTGAATAGTATTATTATGATTAATATTATTAATATATCTTACACTGAGGTCTGCTGAAGCTTACCCAGGATCCTTTGCAGCAGCCTGCCATATGCACAAATCATTACGAAAGGACACAGAATCTCTAAACTCCCTTGTTTTATGTTATTAGTTTGTCTAATTCAATGTTAAAGCACTTTCCCCTGTAAACACTCTTTTTATGACCTCATTTCACCGTTTCATGACTTTATGCCACGAACCAACCAACTATTCTTTTATACAACTCTTTTCAAACACTTCAACCATTGTGGGTAACTACACTATTATACACCTGTAATTCTTGTTATGCTATTTATTTTATTGGTACTGTCGATACATCGATGTTAGGAGAAATACCTCATGAATACTTTAAATGAATCCTTAAAATGACACCTATTCCATTTACTAATGCTAAGCTTGCTACAGTCTGAACTTCTAGCAAGTCAAGAGAAGTCTCATGCAGTTTCTGTATTTTCTATAATTGCTTAATATATGGATGGTTTTAAACTCAATAACATACGCACTTGCAAAATATGTGAATATAAAGGAACAAAAATAAATTAACATAACCACATACCTAAACATCATCTGGTACCATCACCCCATCACCCCTCAATGCAGTATGAGGATGGTCAGATTGTTGTATTTACTAATAGTTACCACTAGTATTAAAATAACAGTAAGCCCAAACTGTTCGACTATGTCCTCTTAAACAAACCTGTGATTTTTTAAATATTTGGACCACATCCTCCTGCAGAATAAAACAATCAGGAAATACAGTTGAGTTGGCCCATACCGCCCTCACATCAGTGTGATTTCCATCAATGACGTGTTATGGCTCTGGGTAAGGAACAATGTTATATTGTTCAATAAACTTTTCACAGGATGCATATTTTTCATTGTTTTAGCAAAGTTTTCGCTACCTCTATACAGCAAACACCAGAATCGACAAGGTTTACATTAATTATAGTCAGTAGAATTAAAGGGAAGAGGCCATATAAAAGGCTGGGATCTACGTTTAGCAGACTCGGCACTGTGTTACTAGATATTGCCCACATTCCAGTAATTTTATTAAGTCCTCTTTAAACAGAAAATAAAGATGCAGACTCAAGAATTAATTGAAGAGAGTAGTAGGTCCATTATTTATTTTGAGCTCAGCGTTACATACAAACGAGGCATAGTCCAGAATATGTCTAATAATCACACAAGGAACACACATTTTTATCCAGTTTTCACAACTGATTATGTGATTGCCACACCTTCTCTACATACTGGTGTTTGAAATCTCCACCACTGTGTTCAACCATACATTATTCAATATATGCAAATTGAG
Organism: Electrophorus electricus; assembly: GCF_041902795.1. Taxonomy (NCBI): domain Eukaryota; kingdom Metazoa; phylum Chordata; class Actinopteri; order Gymnotiformes; family Gymnotidae; genus Electrophorus; species Electrophorus electricus. The sequence continues at coordinate 27,839 of NW_027658411.1, forward strand.
ATCTATCATTGTACAAATTGAAGCTTGACCCCAGTATATCCTATTGGAAGATTTTCCTGTTTTTTTTTTTTGTTGTTGTTTTTTTTGTTTTTAACAAAGATGATCTCAACTCATACCATCAAACACCTGCAAGATGATGTTGCAGGTCAGTATCACCCTGCTCTTATGGTAAGATAATGAACCTTGCTTAGCCACAGAACTCTCGAAGAGGCTTTCACGTCTTTTAAAAGCCGGGATCTTTCCCAATACTTAGGAAGCTATTTCTCACGGGAACAGTCCAGAGTCATCTGCCGTAGACTTCCACAGAGGCCTTGAAACCACCTGCATCAGAGCCTCTGCTCTGCACTTACAGACCCAAAAAGGCCTTAAGATACCCCAGAAACATTATTCCTCTTTATGCTTTCAAACACAGTCTTGCACCACTCTGCACCTGTTGCAGAGAGCTTCAAAGCCTATTATAATTAGATCACAGATCGCCTCATGAAAATACCTTTACCCCAAAACATTTTATTACCTCAGGTGGAACAGTGTGTATAGGCCTAGACCTCTTTAGATGTAACTTAGAACCGCCGGTGACCGCTGTATGCGTTTCTATGGTTGTACAAGCTCTACTGGAGGACTCGATGAATAGTTGATGATGGAAGAGGGGTATATCAGATTCACCCCTTCTGCCTCCATGTGACAAATTAACACACTGCATAAACTTTTAGAAATAAATCAGTCTTTTAACAAATGGTAAACATTCTCTAGAAAAGATTATCTTGTAACAATTCATTGAGTATATGAACTGTTTTTGTGTCCTTATATCTATAAATGAAAAGTAATAAAACATTATAGATGATAAATAAATTACATAAAATGTATAAAAGTTCACAAATAAGAAAGTACCTGAGTCTGCACTTTTCTCCACAGATTCAAGAAACTCGTGAAAGTTGGAAGCTATAGAAACACATAGTACAGAATTATAGACTGACTGAGGTGTGAGCAGAAAGATCGCCATGATGTCCTTATATCTAAAGCACTCAAAGCATTGATGCTATGTAAATAAACTGTGATCCGATTGGTTCAATCTAAGTAAATAGATTCACCTACTTTGAAGTTAAAGTTTTTCTCAAAAGGTTAGAACTGGTTGACTATACTTTGCCGTGTTCTGTAATAGAAAATGTAAACATTTATATCTAAAATATTGCACGACAGAAATCAATTCAAGACTAACCTCTAATGACCGCTAGATGGGGGAAGATATTAAGTAATAAATGAGTCCAGATCCTCCTGCCCGACAATACGGTGAGACTCTGTTTTTACGTGTGATGGAAAATGATACGAAACTATGTATTATGTGATTCATATAAAATCACACTGATCCTTTTGTTCTTAAATTAATAATGCTGTTTGCACATTTGTATCCGCCTGTTGCTGATTAAGTTGAACATGTATCAGGAACTGTTAACATCAAGGTCAACTTGACACACAACCCACACTGTTTGGAGACAGTTTGGGTTGGTTTGTGGAAAAAACCAAGCTGAGAGCTGATTGGCTTATAGCCACAGCAACAAAGGAAAGAAGAGCTGCTTAAGAAAAGATGATTGGTTAAAGACAGCACAGGAGTAGTATAACTAGCCACGGTTTTGTATACTCGGGGCTCCCTACCTGAGGAGAGCCAAACATTTATTTTATTCTTTTTCTTATTAAATTACTCTCTTAATCACGTCTGACTTGCTGTTTGTTCAAAATTCCACAACATATGTCATTACTACGCCGCACAAAAAAGACCGCCATATTTGTAGTTCCACAATGTGAAAAGGCGTCATTTTCTATGCAAACGAATGAATAAACACCATGCCATGCCTTGCTGTATCCCCTCTTTGCACCGCTGGACAGACACACTCATGACACTGTACTCATCAAAAGCAGCACCAGAGACGCACTGAGTCATATCCCGCTACACACCTCTCAGGCCAGCTTGTTTGCACGTTTTGTCATAAAACTCAAAATGTCATTTGTTGCCATTATATATAAAATTACCTATTTAAAAAAAACAAATAAATCAAAAAGTACTTGTGGCTAGAGAGACACGTGGCTAATCACCTACAAGAAATAATGTCAGTGATGTTTGGGGCAGGTGTTTCAAACTTGCCCAGACTCTTGAGAAGCACCTAAACGCTCACACAAGGGTGTCCGCTTGCCATAGTGCTGCAAATACTGCAGGAAGGGCTTTGGTGAAACAGGCCACATGGAGGAGCAGAAGACAATCCACACAACTGAAGAAGCCCATAGCTGCCCAGTATGTCAGAATCCACACGGGAGAAGAACCCTGTAGCTGCCCAGTATGTCAGAAGCAATTTGTGCAGCTGGGTAATGAACCATATTTGTACCCATTCGTATGTTGGGAGCAAATCAGTTGAAGACTTGAACAGTATGTTAACAATCAGTTAAAATTACTGTTGATGACAAGAAAACAATGGCTAATATGTTCCTTCACAGCTATGTCATTGGTTGATCTATTTTTGTCAGATTTAGTGCTTGTTTGGGCAAGTGTGTTAAAGTCTTCCTTTGTTTTTGGTTTTGTTCCTTTTCATATAGTTGTTTATTCCTTTTTGTCTAGTGATGTCCATTATCCATTTAAAATCTGTCAAATTAAACAAATGTGAAACGAATTCCATAGTATTCAGATTTGATTGCAAAAGAGACCAACCACTCCCCGTATTTTGAATTTTGCATATACAGTATATGTGCAGTTCCAGCCTAGTCCACTGATCCAAAATCTGGCCCAGATGTATCTGTTGACTGCAAATTTGAATGATTTCTGTGCTCTGCAGCAAAGGAGCGTTTGGTTACTATCTGATGGATTAAAATAGGCTTGTTGGTAGCAAAGACATCACTGAAGTGTACAGAGCAAAGGTACTCCAGGACCAGGATGGGTAAGTAGCAGCTTGATCAGTGGAATCTTCTGTGAGACGTAACAGGACGTCGGTCTTAAATGTAATGTTAGATCAAATGAAAAACTTTAGTGGATTGAAATACAGATAAATAAATCCACTAAAAGTGCATCTGCATCATTGGTTAAAAAGTTGTTCTGCTAGTTGTCTGATTTTGTTCCAGTAATCTAATGTTTCCTGGCACTAGGTGGTTCAAGATTATATTGGTGTTTGCTTTATTTCTGTGTTTTTTTTAACCATAGTCTGCTTGTTTATACTGTCTAACAAATGCAATACTGAGTAGTGAAACACTGACACAATCCCTTTTGGAAGTCAGACATTTGTAATAATTTCAATAATCTACAGTTGTAAGTCAAGAGGGCAGCACCATTTTAAAGTCTAGTTTCCTTTCTCTGTCTCACTTTCTGGAATTTTTCCGTCTGTGTTTTTATTAAAGTTAAAAATGGATAGGGTATTAAAACTCCCTTTCACTGACGTCTCTTCCACTGAACTTGTAGAGAAAGTGATGATATGAAGATGATTATGTTTATCACATTCACTCAGAGATCATAGTCTGAGGGTCATGTTGTACAGTTCACGATGCCCCGGGTTGCAATCAGGAGGTTTAACAGTGATGTGCCAAACAGTTGTCTGTGGTGTTCTATATGATCTAAAAGTCAGACTTACCATTTATCAGTCAAATCAATTAAAGAACATTCATGATCAACAATTTGTGGGTGGCCATGATACTAACAGCGTGGTGGAAATTCCACAAGATATCAAACTCCACACTAACATAAACATAACACTGCTTTCATGTCACTTCCACAAGTAGCCCAAACATAAGATATAGAAAGCAGGTAAGAGCGGAGCAGTCAATGTGCCTAATATGACTGCAAAAGCCTGGCAGGACAGGAGGTATTCCTGCTTCTGCTAATCAGCAAAAGGAAGCTCCTGGCAAAGTGACGTGGACTGCAAAAAAATCACCAGGAAGGTCAAGCTACAAATGCCAGAGAGGAGCAGGGAGCACCAAAAGTTCCATAGCATCCTGCGGAAAGAGTACCACATAAGCATGGAAACAGTACAGCAACCCATGGTATGAGCATGGACAGATGAGGAAGAGCTGCTAGAACAGTACGTCCCCAATAAGCAGGCAGGATGTGGATCCGTCTCACTATTTCATCGGCAGAAATGCAGGAGCAGGTGATAATACTCCTGGGCCCAGCACTCTTCAACCTGGGTACTTTAAGGAGAACACGGCAGCCTCCCAAAAGTGATACAAAGTCCCAAAATGGCTATTACCTGTGCTGAATAACAGTATGAAGGACAAATCTACCCCTGTCCAAAGTTTAATTGATTTAACTGAATGCCAACTATACTACCACCATCAATCTGTGTAAGGTGTACTTGCAAGTGCCTTTAGCACCAAAAGCAAAAGAACTCAGTGTTTTCAACACATTTCATCCAAGCATCATCATGTGAAATGTTGTTCTTTTCGGAAATTCTTCATCTAAATATGGTTGTGTTGCTAATGAGATCATATTATTTGTTACTCTTTAAACCTTATTATTCCTTTAAGATTCAAAGTCTACTGTGTTAGGAAACCTATGTGAGAATATAAAATCAGCAGTTTCTGCATGCTTGTGTGATGAATACAGAAAGTGATCTCTTATACCTGCGGAATTAAGGCTTCAAATGTCTTGGTGTTCAGACGATATGGAGAGGCTCTGGGAATCTGGAAGGATAAACGTTTGTTTCATTTTCAGGGACTGTTGATCATTTATTTGTCCATTCATTTATTACACTATTAAGGGATTATTAATGTGCACTGGGAGAACAGTATAAAGTTATCAGTCTTCTTTATCAGTCTTCTAACTAAACAGCCTGGTCTTGTAAGGTAACCACATGCACACCTTTCCCTCAGTGATGGCAAGGAGTGGTTTAAACTCACCATGTCATCTGTGATTCTGAGTGTGAGTGCTCCTGCATTTTTCTACACAAAGCCTGCTGAGTTGGCAGTGAAGGCAGAGATGCCCATATACAGCATGTTGCTTTCATCAGGTGGCAGTGAAAATGGTGTCGGGGCAAAAGCGGGTTTCTTGTGCACTCCAATGTTGTAAAACTCCCCCTATATAGAGAGCAATGCAGAGATTAACTTATTCTTTTACAGCTCCTGGGTCTTGATTCTTCGTTCAGATTAAACTGTTTTATCAGTGTAACCTTTGTGTAACCTTTTTTTCCTACAAAAGCCCAACAGTGCTTTCTGGATACACTTAGGCACAGTTTTGCAAGTGCTCCTGTTATTCCCTGTTAATTCAGATCTTTGGCTCAGAAAGGCTTTCTTATGATCATTATGGTCATTATTCTTATGCTTTGACAACTTGTGCCTTTTTTAACTTGTGCCTGAAAACCCCTTTACCTATGCCAATGATAAAACACTGATGAACTCCTGCAAACAAGTTGTAGTTTATTAATTAGTGCATTAATCTTAGTTTGGGATCTTTAATGACCATCTTAATCTGTGTATATTATTTGATTGTTGGTTCTTTCCTAGCTGAATGTAACTTCCTCTCACAGTAGTGTACAACTTCCAAGCTTATCAAAGGATAGTGTTGTAGTCAGGACCATTAAAAAATCATTCACGCAAAGACCAAGATTTTGTAGTGTTTGAATCTGAGACAAGAATGAGACTTATTTAACAATGATTTTACTTTAATTATACCACTCACTGATAATGTATTGTAAATTGTCATTGTCATAAATAATTGTCATTATAAAGGCAGCTGAATATAAACAAATATAAAGCAAAAAGGTTCATATGGTCATTTTTATTATTAAATTAAAACATAGTAATACTTAAATAATTGCTATCTGCCCTTGGGTCAATCATGGAAAGGATTAATTAGATGTGTTCTGTAATGTGTTAAATCCTCTCGATAAATGCATAGCTTTAGCTATATCATAAAACATATGATGAGTCCTTTTCTCATTATTACTTGTGTACAACAAAAGTTTGTGTGACAAGCAGCAACATGTATATTTGCCAATTTATGAAAACGGGAGTATGCGCAGTGGGAGAGTAAATATCTTTTAAAATGACTCTCAATTAATGGCAATGCATTTACAATAAGTCTCTTGCCACAATAACAACACTGTCTGGATTTGCCATCAGCTGGTTGATTGCAGCATCGTGCAGCCTGCAGCCTAGCATTTGTTTGCAGGGGAACATACACTGCCATAATTATTACCATAATGAATTTTTTAAGGAGAAAGAATAGTCTGTACATTAATGTTAAAAATTCCAGATCCAGATAGCAGTGTTTATGTATGTCAGTGGCTGTGCACCAGTACTTGTGAATGTACACACACAAACCTCACCCTTTGGGTCTTCCCCAAGTCCCCTGTCCTGTTCACACTACTAGCTAAGAGCAACCAGCTAACTTGATAGCAGTGTGACTCAATAATAATAATAATAATAATAGTAATAATAATAATAATAATAATAATAATAATAATAATATGGCGCTTCCATGCACATCAGCAAGCAAATAGGAACACTAGCACTTGCATGAAATTAAGCATATTAGCATTTCAGAAGGCAGATTATTTAGCCTGCTAAAATAGCAGGTGTGGCAGCAAATGTCTGTTCAAAACACTATGTCACAGGTATGAGTATCATGTATTTGATATAGTATGATTGTTCATGTTTGTAAATTTAAAGCTTACAAATGCTGTATTTACAGTGTATTGCAGGTTATTAAAATGTGGCAGTAATTATTAGGATATAGAGAATTGTAGTGTTTAAACAAATCATTATGTCAGAAGTATGTTTAGGGGAGAATACACCCTGACCCACCCAGAGTTAACACACACTTACCTTACATTATTGATCATAAACTTGAATAGCTACAATACTGTCTGCTAATCATGCAGTTTGAAGTTTGCAAAGTGTGTACCCAGACAAAATCTGTGTTAAAACTTTCCTTTAACACTGAGTCATACATGAGTCAGACATGATTCTGAATAAATGAATGAATGAAAAAATGAAAAGCCTTATTTCATTTCAAACTGCACTTCAGGAACACTGAGCTCAAGTTCTGAGGAAACTTCCCTGCATATTTTCAGGGGTTTTCTGCCTCACCATGCCTGAATCACCTCATAAGGAGCTTGATAATGAGGAGACAGGGTGACTGAGGCAGTGAACACTCCTCACTGAGCATACTGGCTTCCAAGAGCTGGAGCTGGGAAGACCTATAGGTCTGTGACACACACTCCCACCCAGTCCTGATACTAAGAAGGTGGAACCTACAGGCTAATATGCAGCTGCCTGTGCATCAATAGGCGTCTGGGGTGTCCATCACTCAGGGAGGCGTGGCTGAAGGCGTGGCCTTGCAGACTCTGAGAGCTGGCTGAGGTAATCTCTAAAGGAGAGAGTAGTCACCAATAATCATGGAAATGTAGCCATAACTGTACAGTATATTTCACAGCCATGTATATTACATATCACAGACCAGGCTTACCAGAATAAATATTCCACACATACAGCTCATATATATCTATGTGTGTGTGTGTGTGTGTGTGTGTGTGTGTGTGTGTGTGTGTGTGTGTAAAAACATGCTCCTGTTTTAGTCTCAACACAGACAGATATACATGTAGGAGTAGCAAACTGAAGTAAGAGCTCACCTTCACCAGTACATAGTCTCCAGCTTTAACAGTGACAGGGTTGGTATCCGTGGGATAAGAAAGCAAATCCTTTCTTGGAAAAATAACCTTCACATTCCCATCATTCCGACCACAAAGATCTTGAGATGACTTCTTACTTTCCTGCAGAAAACAGACTCAGTCAAGCAAAACCAGCAGATAACATTTGTACAATATAAAAGGCTTGACTAAGCACTGTAGCAGACGTCTCACTAGTGTTATCCAAACCAAGGGTGGTTATTCCCACTGTTATGTAGATGGTCATAAAATTCTGTTATCAGTGTGTATATCGGTAGATCCAATCTCAGCATGACTGGTAGCGCATATTAACACACAAGTGGCAAACACCTTGGGGTAGTTTTCTGTGCATTCGCCAGGCATGTCCTCAAAAGAAGGACACTAACAAGAATCAAAATTAACTAAGACCCCAATCTTCAAACAGTTATTGATGGCAGGTAATACACTAAAGACCACAAGCACAGGGAAACCAGTCATTGGGATTTCCCGGTACCAAAGATGTGAACTGCTCTCAACACTTCAAAAATAACAAAAAGCTCAAAGCATCCAAAACATACACAATGCTATGCCTAACCAGGGAAGGGTTTCAAATGAAAGGGCCACAGAAACCCATGCGGCAATCGCAAACTAACACCACAAACGGGAAAGTGACCATACAACTCAAATAGACTAAAATAGACCAAACAATGCCCTAAATACATAAACACATAAACTCTATTTGCCCTCCAGAAAAGAACAAAGCCAAAACCAAAATGAAATGCCAAAAGGTGCTAGGGCTGAGCTGATAGACAATGCCATTGTTCATCATCGTTGTCAGACAGACCTCATGATGTTGATCCAGCAGGTCTATATAAGATAAGGGAGGAGAATTTACTGCAACTATTTATTTTCTTGCAGAAATCTAGTTAAATCGATATGCAAAACATGATGACCAAGACACACAGATGCAGCAATCCCAAATTATTAACAGCAGAAGTGCTCCAAACACAGTTGTAACACAGCATGGCTTCAACCCACTGCAGTACTCACTCCCTCCACTAGGACAAGCTGTTTGCTGTCGATGAAACTGGTGTTGACCTTAGCCGCATCTTCTCGGAATGTAAAGATAAGCTCCTCCAGGCGACAGCTTCTTCACCTCAGCTGGGATATCGTCCCCGAGACGGTGGTATGCCTGAGTTTTCTGTGGGTGTGGTACACACATCTTCATGTCAGAAGGTAAAGCCCAACTGGCAGCCACAAGACCCTTTCAATTCTCCAAATGATAATAGACAATGGTGAATTTCTTGATAGAACCATCACATGAACCAGGGAGAATGTCTGTTTTTTGATAGTGTTAAACACAATGACAAAATAGGATCTCACCTTCCTCATGCTGTAGGCAAACAGGAAGGCTACATTATAGCCCACTTCCCTGATCAAAGAGACCGACTGCTGGTGGTCCTCCTCGGTTTCCCCACAGAAGCCTGTGATGAAGTCACTGCTCAGACTGACCCCTGTAAAAAGAAATTATACATAGATATATATTCACACAAGACCTATTATAGCTACAATAATTTTATAATTACATACTGAATGTTTGGTAATGATAGGACACCTGGTATTATCTTTCGAATGTTTTCCACAAGCTCAAGGTAGGCTTCCCTAGTATACCTATGAAAACATCCCAGAGCATGATGACTTAAAGTGAGAACTAAGTTTTAACACATGAGACATCAAGAGATTTGAGATAAGCAGGCTAATCTCTACTGTGCTTGTGGTGAGTGCTGTCGTTCTAGGAGCGTTTCTCACCCACGCCTCATGGTCTGTAAGACTCTGCTGCTGCCGCTCTGAGCTGGCAAGTGGATCTGCTTACAGATGTTCCTCCGCTCTTGGATTAGCTATAACACCTTCAGGAAACATACTCACCCACCCCAGCACAGGTCAAACGAAAACAGCACAAATTGACTATGGCAGTCAAACCTTATTTCACATATCTGATAAGCATAAGGCTTTTTCAATCTGATAATCTATTAATGATCTCTTCTACTGCTCACATCCAAATTTGCGAATCCTAAATTATTATCCAATCTGCTGCTTAAAATGGCCTATGAGCAATATCTGCACATGAATTCAGACTATAAGAAACCGTTCAACTAAATACTTAAACTCTTTGAACATCCACTACACCACACAAGCCATAAACAGTCAGGGCCGGATTACCAATAGATTACCAGAGTAGGCAGTGACCTGTAGGCCCCACACCTTTTAGGGGCCATGCAACAAGGAATTAAAAAAAACAAACATATTAGGAGATAATTTGCAAGGGAGGCCCCAAGATTATGACTGCCTAGGGGCCTCCACAGGGTTTAATCTGCCACTGTAGGCAGTGTACATGTACATGCCCCTAAATGTAATTGGTAACATATTCCATTACATTACTCAAACGAGGAACATACTTTAAAAACTTTGGAATACGTCAACATTGTCCAAGACTATTTCAAATATAACTCACTTTAATTACATTTAAATTACATTTAACAGCATGTATTCTGTGTTCTGTATTTTGTCACCTGCAATGAAATACATTTTAAAAGTACCTTCCCCACACTAGTCATGGGTATCCCAACCAAAAACCACATGCTCACATCCATGACTCTGGGGTTTCTACCTCATCAGGAAAGTCTTTAGGATGTGGCCAGGTGAAGCGAATCCTTGTCAGGGTTTACGAGGGAGACGTGGTGTAGCAGGTCAGAGAATCGTAGGCCTCCTTGCTCATCACGGGAACACGGTGCTGAAACCACGGCTGAGGTGCGAACCAAGCTCCGAGTTGCTGGCCCCGTCCCCAGACACGTCTCTGTAGCTGTTCACGTTTTGACCCAGCAGGGTCACTTCCTTCACCCCCTATGGCCATGATCATTTCATATACTTAGTGTTCACATCTGGCCAAGTTTCACACACAGAAACTAGTAAAGCCAGACTGCACACATAGTCGCTGAAGGGAAGAAACCTGGTCAGACAGCATGCGCACTTCTTCAAGTATGGAGGACACAGGTCTGCTCCTATCCTTCCCCCAGGTAAACGGCACAATGCAGTAGCTGCACATGTTGTCACAGCCCCGCGTGATAGACCTACAGCAGTCAAAGAGGGACAAAATATACTGGATAATCCCACTGTAAGACAAGGTGCCACCAACAAGGCTTGCAGTACACAAGGTCTGTACTGTCAACAGCGTGAAAGGACTTTAAAAGTATCGACCCCCTGATATCAAACCATTGTTTGAAGTGCTACATCTAAAAGCATGAAGGAGCTGAAGATGAGCCACCACGGTGTTTGAAGTTTTATATCCCTTCATAAGTGTAGGAGGGTCAGTCATGTATAAATATTTAACCAAAAAATGCAGATTGACAAGTGTTCAGTAAAATGATAATAATAAACAACTGAACTATGAGCATTTGCTGTTTTTGGCTTTATTGTGGATGCAAGTCCCATGTTTCATCCAATATGGTAGCAAATGCCTTTAAATTATAGCTGACTTTTCTGTATTTTAATCTAACAGTTGCTGTTCAGATTAAATTCAGTGTATTAGAGTTGAATATGAAAACACCAAAAACTGTCTATACATGTTAACTTAAAAATTGAACTGTACATGTGAGACTGTTATTTTACTCTTTACCATCTTTACAAAATCACACAGTGCAAAGTTAATTTAAGAGTTAGTGTTTAGTAGGAACTCCTCCCTTATAAATCAGCCAGATATTATTATGGCACTCACACAAAGGCACTGTGTCCTGAATGGTGAATGGGCATGACATCAGCATATGCCTCTTCCAGGGAGAGCAGGACATTGCTGGTCCTCTGACCCCCATGGGCCAGTGCAAGGAGTCGGAGAAGATCTCTGTAGGCATCTGGCCCTGCTACAACATCCACCACCCTCTCCTTCTCCAGCAACTCAGTCTTCAGTCTCTCTGCCAAGCAACCTACAAGAGAGCAAGCACACATATGCGTATACGGGCACGTGAACCCACACACAAACATACATGCGCACATACGAACATTTCAGACTGAGAGATACATTTGAACGTGAATGAAGAACTATGGTGAAGTGAGAAGTTACCCAGGACTCCTATCTTTAATGGAGTGCTGCTCTTTAGACACTTCTTTTTCAGAACTGCTGGATGTTTGAGTCTGTTCCAGATGGTCTGCTCTGCCTTTTCCCTGTCACAATGATTTTTATTTTTTCCAACAGAAAATAGCATTACATCCAAGCAAAAAATGTCACTGAAGTCAAGGACTGCTGTCAAGTTGCACAAGATTGGCAACGTATAGATTCACTGTGTAAAATACAAACAGAAATAGGCTTTTCCTACCTTATGGAGCATGTGACAAGAAGCACCATATCTGCCTGTATAAAAAAAAAAAATTAGGAAAGATGAGAATGAAAGCTTTCAAATAAAGGAAGCGCTGTGTTTATCAAGGGTCAAAGGTCAAGGCATTGACACTTACCTCTGATAGTTCGTGGGTCCGAACATATCCACCCTTCTGAAGAATGGACCACGCAATTTCAGTGTCGTTGACGTTCATCTGACAGCCGTATGTTTCGAAATACACTGCAAGATGTAAACACCAAAATAAAATTGGCAACGACTACCGGCATACTGACACATGGGAATTAAAATCCTAAAGCCTGAACTATCATGGCAACAAATGCAGTTACATACCTTTCCGTAGCTGCGCCAGACCACTTTCTTCAGGAAGATACGATTCCTCATGTTCCTGTTGCGTCTCAGTTGAACTTTTGCCTGAAGAACTCTTAATGACGACAGCTTGGTCTTAAATGTGCTCACTCTCGTCTCATCAGTCTCATTAGTAGGAGTGCTAGATAGAGACACTGAGCAATAACCTCTGCATTTGTCGGCGAGTCGAGATAAACACTTTTGAACAGAAAACACTAGAAGTCTAAGCCTGCGGGCAGACATCATGTCTAAACGGGAGATTCGGCTACAAAGCCATGAACAAGACAAGAAACTCAATTTAACTTTAAAAGTAACGTTAGCTAAGGCTAAGTGCTAACTTAGCAATGGTGCTGTGGTTTGCGCAGAACAATTTTATATACAAAAGTATATTATCAGCGAGCTAACAAATCTGTACAAGCAGCCAATAAATATAAAAATATCTGTAGCTTAGTTAGGTAACCTAATAATTCAGCTGTAACATACACTCACGTATGACCCCACACGGTTAACATTGACATGCAGTTTTGTAATTTTCAAAATAACGGTTTCATTAAAACGTAACAGTGATACTCGTGTTTCAGTTCTAAGACAAGTAAACGGTGTAACTTGGGAGGGAGATCAATCGCAAAAATATCGATTTACGTTTTTTAATTCATATTTTTGTAATTAATATTTTTTAATTAATATTTTTTTAATTAATAGTTTTGTGAAATCTTATATTTAACATAAACGGCTACTTTTATTTTGCAAGTGTTTACTTGTTAGTCATAAGTAGTGTTTTGTGAGATGATTGTTCGTTTTCACACATGGCTCTCTGTCCCTCACCTACTCTGATCTAATGACGAATGCGTAATTTATTTTATAAGTGGACTTCACACTTCGTTCTGTTACCTAAGGGTCAGTACAACATACTCGTTTAAATGTGCTGATACAAAGATTGTGAAACAATTAATGTTTTTAATTAACTGATTAAAGTTTTACTCTGAATGAACACATTTTACGAATATATAGGAATGTTAACCTTATTACATTGTCTTTGATGAGGAAATGGGTATTTTGGATGTTTTAACCTTTTAAACATGTTTTAACCTTTTAAACTTTTAAATATTACCGTAAGGTTGTAAATACGTTCATTAATATTTTAGGTATTTTGATTATTCATTTTGCAATTTTGATTAAAAATAAATAAATAAATAAAATTAAAAATCAAGTTATTTAAACATGTCCAAGAATTGCTGTCCACTCTCTCATCTTTGGATAACCATCTTGGTAAAAATGCGACCTTTGACATCAGTGACCTCACAACTTTAAAAAAGGTCTATCTTCATTCGCCTAAAGGCATAAACTGCATGCTCCTATAGTATGTCAGTTCATTTGAATTTCTCACTTTGTCCCCATACTCAGATGAGTTAAAGCTAAAAATGTCCACCCCATTGTGATGAAATATTGAGTTAATAAACATTATTTTAGAATATCAAAATATATGTTTGAAATGCTAACTTTAGCTAAAATTGTCCACCTGCTGACATGACAGTTGCACAATACAGTGAACATATACTTGCATATACCTTCTTTGCTGTTTTCTTGTTGTTTTGTTTTAAGTAATATTTCCTAATAACTATTAAACTATTGATGTTCAGCTACGACAGGAGCTGAAGTAGCAAAGAGGAAAAGGTCCAGGTGAGATGCAGACCCTTGGAGGAAAGAGACAATTACCTGTGAAATTAGAGAGAGAGAAAGCGCTGTAGAAAAGGTGAGGAGATTTTAACAAAAAAGGGAATTCATGACTGAAAAAGAAAGGTATGCCAAAAAAAAACCCCAAAACAAAACAGAGTCGAGAAAGGAATAGTTGCCATGACAACTAAACATTCTTGAAGAGCTATAAACTGTGTTATCAAGGTGTATTTTAAATGTTCATAACTTTGCTTTTAATGGCTTTAAACGTTATATATAGCTTAGAAGTATGTAGAGGTTGGAGGAATATGTGTGGCTATATTTGGGCTATTTCTTCTGTTTGGGTATGAGTGGTTTGTAGCATTTAGCATTGGACATTGAGAGTGCTGAAAAGTCTAAATGTGTCTGTGAAAGCTTTAGAAGTATAAAGTGATTGATTTTTAAATTAGTAATGAAAATGCTGAGGTAATAAAATGATATTGTAAGCAGAAAAGTATGGATGGTCCCGAATAAACTGGTTTCATGCAGGAAAGACCAGTGTAGGCTTCAGCATAAATCTTCAGGAGGCCTCTTTGAAAAAGCCTCTAGGGGATTCCGTTGAAGGGAGAGCCTTGGTTCAAGGATGGGACATCCCGGCCAAGCACTGGAAGAAACAATATGGAGATCACCAAAAGAAACAATATGGGCATCCGGTGATATAGAATAGGATCGTCTTTTAAAAAAATAGAAGTAGTTCAGGTTGAACATAATAGTACCAAGAACTTGTTGGTGTAACTATTAAATATCAATTAGCATATATTGAATAATGTATGGTTTGAACATAATAGTGGAAACCTGGACAAGTATTATGAAAAAATAAAAATGGTTATGCAAGTGTCCTTGAAGCGTTTGGTTACTATCTGATGGATTAAAATAGGTTTGTTGGTAGCAAAGACATCACTAAAGTGTACAGAGCAAAGGTACTCCAGGACCAGGATGGGTAATTAGCAGCTTGATCAATGGACTCTTCTGTGAGACGTAACAGGGCGTCGGTCTTAAATGTAATGTTAGATCAAGTGAAAAACTTTAGTGGATTGAAATACAGATAAATAAATCCACCAAAAGTGCACCTGCATCATTGGTAAAAAGTTGTTCTGCTAGTTGTCTGATTTTGTTCCAGTAATCTAATGTTTCCTGTGGACTAGGTGGTTCAAGATTATATTGGTGTTTGCTTTATTTCTGTGATCTTTTTAACCATAGTCTGCTTGTTTATACTGTCTACCAAATATTGAGTAGTGAAACACTGACACAATCCCTTTTGGCGTCAGACATTTGTAATAATTTCAATAATCTACACTTGTAAATCAAGAGGGCAGCACCATTTTAAAGTCTAGTTTCCTTTCTCTGTATCACTTTCTGGAATTTTTCCGTCTGTGTTTTTATTAAAGTTAAAAATGGAAAGGGTATTAAAACTCCCTTTCACTGACATCTCTTCCACTGAACTTGTAGAGAAAGTGATGATATGAAGATGATTATGTTTATCGCTTTCACTCAGAGATCATTGTCTGAGGGTCATGTTGTACAGTTCACGATGCCCCGGGTTGCAATCAGGAGGTTTGACAGTGATGTGCCACAGTTGTCTGTGGTGTTCTATATGATCATCACAGAACATCACACATAACTGGTCAAATTGTATCTCGAGTAGTATATTTGTGTATTATACTATATATTAGCAGCATATCTTTATGATGCAATTAAAAACATTCCCCATCCTCCTGAATACCAATCATATTACATATCTGGGTACTAAATTCTCTTCCCAGTTGTCTGTTATTCAAAATAAATAGTCATCCAATTATTAAAACAATAAGCGACAAACTTCATTGATGGACAAATTTGCCCCTTATGCTCTTCGGACAAACTGCAATAATTAAAATGAGAATATTACCTAAACGAAATTGTTTGTTTTCAATTATTCCAGTGCCACCAACCTGTCTAAAATCTTTGGACAACATCATAACTTGATTCTACTGGAAAAATAAATCACATAGAATCAAACTCACAACATTACAGAACTGTAGTTGATTATTGCAAATCAACTACAATATGGAATAAAATGGATAAAACCTAGTATATCAGACAGAATATGGATAGACATAGAGCAAACATTATGCAAAGATCTAAAAGTCAGACTTACCATTTATCAGTCAAATCAATTAAAGAACATTCATGATCAACAATTTGTGGGTGGCCATGATACTAACAGCTTGGTGGAAATTCCACAAGATATCAAACTCCACACTAACATAAACATAACACTGCTTTCATGTCACTTCCACAAGTAGCCCAAACATAAGATATAGAAAGCAGGTAAGAGCAACTATCAGTTCAGAGACATTAAACTCACGTGCATCCATATCAGTATTATAAACATTCCTAATACAAAAAAACTATCACATAAGATATACAAAATAATAATGAAATCAAATCGCATAATTACTCTCCAATCGAGACAATGGGAGGAAGATTTATTACTAACCCCCGACGCCACAGTCTGGATTAAAATGTATAATAATAATTACCACATGACAGCAACACTAACCTACAATGCATTCAGTACAAAATAATACATAGATTACATTATACTACACATTGGATGTTTAAAATTGGTTTCACAAGCTCAGCAATCTGTACATACTTTACTCCAAACACAGCTGACGATTACATTCACATCGTGTGGCAGAGCACACCTATCAAGTAATTTTGGAAATAGGTCATCACACACATGTCCCATGATTTAAATAACCCTATCCATCCAACACCATCTTTATGTCTCCTAGGAGACATGTCATCAACCAATGTGACAATAGAAAAAAAAACAGGATAATATATATATATATAACATTATTAATTGCAAATACAAACATACTCATGAATTGGAAAACAAAAAATAATATTAGTGTCACCGAATGGAAAAATCTATTGATAGACTACATATCAATGGAAAAAAATCTCAGAATGAATCAATAAGAACCAATAACCTAGACTGGACTCCTTTGATAAAAAGTTTACAGAGCTAATCCATAAATGATAAATATCCCAATCTAGTACGTGTACATATACAGTGCACTCGCACATAGCCTCTCTCTCTCTCTCTCACACACACACACAGGCAGACGCACACAAGCAGTCACACACGAACACACACACACACACACACACACACACACACACACACACACACACACACACACACACACACACACACACACACACACATTCCCGTAATGGTGCAGGTGGCTAATACTTAAAATACTCTATCTGCATTTCCCGTTTGTCTGTTTCGTCTCTGTTCGTCTTATTTTTCCTCTCTCCCCTATTCCCGTTTCCCCCACGTTATTTATGTCTGTTCATACGTTTTATACACCCGATATAGTTGGACACAGTGAGAAGTTAGAAATAAATAATGAATAAATAATAAAGTTCTAAAGGTCCTCCGATGGGCGGAAATCAATTGATATATTTATTTCTCCAGATTTCTAACTCGGAGAGAAAAAGACGTCCTTTTACAAATCGCACCTCGTTGTGGAACTCTACTAAGGTTTACAATCCAGGCGATGATTTTTAACCTCAAAGAACATAGGCCTGCTCCAAGGCAAACTGATTTCATCCCATTAATTAACTTTAATGCGATGTTTTTTGCCGAGCATTAGGCTAAAGAAAATGAATGTTGCTGCGTTTATCAAACTAAAAGTATTTATTCTGAGCCATGCGGTAAATGATTCAGTGTGAGCAGCATATGGACGATTTTTGGAAAATGCTGTGACTAGGTAATATTTTGAAATATAAGGCGTTGTTAAAGCCTCTCATTCACGCTATTAACGTTATAAGTTAAAATAATTGAATAATTCATAAATAAATAAATAGCGTTTGTATAATATTTAAAAATAAACATTTACGTAAAAGCACTCTTACGTAACAACCAAGTTGTCATGTATTTGAATCTAAAGCTAAAGTGTTGCTTTGATCGCTTTGGTCGGTCGACACTTGCCTGGCTCTGTTGAATTGCTGTTTCAAACTGTTTTATAATTCGTGCAGTTAGATCATTTGGTTAAATCATTTACGATTTTATTTTATTCATTTACTACTTTCGACTACGATTTCCAGAAAGGTTGACCGACGATCCTCACGAAAATGAATCCAAGTGCTCCAAGTTCGCCGATGACTTCGTTGTACGTGGGTGACCTTCATCCAGACGTTACCGAGGCCATGCTATACGAGAAATTCAGTCCTGCTGGCGCAATAGTCTCCGTACGCATTTGCAGGGACGCGATGACCCTCCGCTCACTTGGATACGCATACGTGAACTTTCAGCAGCAGGCAGATGCTGAGCGTGCTTTGGACACTATGAACTTTAACATCATCAAAGGCAGACCTGTGCGAATTATGTGGTCCCAGAGAGACCCCTCTCTGAGGAAGAGTGGAGTTGGCAACATCTTCATCAAGAACCTTGACAAGTCTATTGACAGCGAAGCTCTTTACGACACATTCTCTGCCTTTGGGAACATCCTTTCCAGCAAGGTGGTGTGTGACGAGAATGGCTCTAAGGGCTACGGCTTTGTGCACTTTGAGACCCGTGAGGCTGCGGAGAGAGCAATTGAGAGACTTAATGGCATGTTGCTCAATGACCGCAAAGTGTTCATTGGCCACTTCAAGTCTCGCAAGGAGCGAGAGGCTGAGATGGGGGCCAGGGCCAAAAAGTTCACCAATGTGTACGTCAAGAACTTTGGAGAGGACATGGACGACGACAAGCTGAAGGAGATCTTCAGCAAGTTTGGCCAAACGCTGAGCACTCGCGTCATGACCGACGAGAGCGGCAAGTCCAAGGGCTTTGGCTTTGTGAACTTCGAGAGGCACGAGGATGCCCAGAGGGCTGTGGATGAGATAAATGGGAAGGAGCTGAATGGGAAGAAGGTGTATGTGGGTTATGCCCAGAAGAAAGGCGAGAGGCAGACAGGGCTGAAACGAAAGTTTGAGCAGATGAAGCAGGACGGTATAACTCGCTACCAGGGAGACAACCTGTACGTCAAGAACCTAGACGACGGTCTGGACGACGCGCGTCTACGTAAGGAGTTCTCTCCGTTCGGGACCATCACAAGTGCCAAGGTGATGATGGAGGGCGGCCGCTCCAAAGGGTTCGGCTTCGTGTGTTTCTCCTCGCCGGAGGAGGCCGCCACGGCCATGACGGAGATGAATGGGCGCGTTGTAGGCACCAAGCCGCTGTACGTGGCTCTGGCGCAGCGCAAGGAGGAGCGGCAGGCCCACCTCTCCAACAAGTACATGAAGCGCACGGCCAGCGTGAGTGCCTTGCCCAACCTCGTGCTCAACCCCTACCAGCCTGCCCCGCCCTCCGGCTACAACATGGAAGCCATTCCACAAGCTCAGAACTGGCCTGCCTACTGCGCAAGCAGCCAGCTGGCACAACTCCTCCCCAGCCCTTGCTGGGCCATGCAGTGCGTCCACCCACAGCAAGTCCAGGATATGCCGAGTGCCATCGGTCCAGCCGCATCCTGCCCGCAGGCCTTCAGCGCCATCCGACCAACCACCGCCTGCCAGGTCCCACGCACGATGGCCTATCAGACCATGGCATCTGAGGCTCCGGGGACAGGGATGGCCAGCGCGGAAGCTGCCAACAAGGCGTCGCTGGTGAGAGCAGTACCACAGTACAAAACCACCTCAGGCGTTCACAGCCCACAGCAACACCTGGGCACACAGCCCTTAGATATAAATGTCGAACTTACCATTTATCAGTCAAATCAATTATAAAACATTTATGTTTCTCAACCCACAGCAGCACCTGGGGGCAGAGCTCCAGGTGCCCGTGCAGCTGGCTGCGGTCCATGTGCAGGGTCAGGAACCTCTCAGTGCCTCCATGCTGGCTGCTGCACCTCCACAGGAGCAGAAGCAGATACTGGGTGAGCGTCTGTTTCCCCTGATCCAGAACATGCAGCCCACCCTTGCAGGGAAGATCACGGGTCTGTTCCTGGAACTGGACAACTCGGAGCTACTGCATATGCTGGAGTCTCCTGAGTCTCTGCACCCTAAGGTGGATGAGGCAGTCGCTGTGCTCCAGGACCAGTGCGCGCAGGAAGCCGCTCAAAAACTTTAACCAGTGCTGCGCTTCTGGCTGTCTAATGGAAGAATAAGCAGTAAAAAAAATTAACATTTTAACTGAAAAAAATAAACATTGAAACTGAAATGCATTGAACATTGAAATATTTTTGCCATGTCTGTAGACATCAAGCCTGTAAGGGTTGGCACCAGGCCGAGGCCCCCTCGACCAGAGGGAGGCGTCGAGTCAACCACGCCACTGATCAGGATCAACACCCAACAGCTGGGCTAGACCTTATATAAGCCCAGTGACCCAATCATTCAGTGCTGGGTTTTTGATAAAGTTTTGAGCCAAGCTCCTAGCCGGTAACTCTGGGTATTGAGGTCTGTGAGCCCTTGTGCTATGCCTCTTTTCTGTTCTGCGAGGGTGTCAGTGTTTTTACACGTCCCCTCCCTTCTCCAGTTTTCCCCTCTCGAGTCTGTCTCTCTCCTGAGGCTTCCCTTAGCCATTCAAGTTTCTCCCCGTTTTCTGGTTTTGTTTGGGAGCTTTTAGTTCGAGTTTTCCCCAGTGCATCGGGGTTGCCATTTCTTTCCGTGGCGTTCTTTGTTCTCCCCTTTTCCACGCTCACCGAGGTGTTTCGTTTTTTCCTCTTGTTTTGCTTGATCCAAGCTCTAACTGTTCTGCACACGAGCCCACCATTGTTAGAGTGTGGCTGCTTACCCAGTAAGCTATTGGTGTCCTCACCTAGCTGACCTGGATTCAAAACCACCTTACAAAGTCCAGGCCTTGGTTATTCTAAGCTTAAAATGAAAACGACAGAAAAAGGTAAAATCATTTCAAGTTTGGTTTATTTGTCGCATACATAGTCATACACAGTATAACTCACAGTGAAATGGTTGAGTGCTCTGTCCAATCTGAGGAAAAAGAAAAACAGGGGTGCATACAGAAATATATTCTATATATATACAAAAATATATTAATAGTGCATGTACAATATATATATATATATATATATATATATATATATATATATATATATATATATATATATATAATGTTTATATGTACAATGTATATATGGATATTTATATATGTATGTACAGAATGTACAGTCCCATCTTGCAATTGACATATTTACAGTTATATGTTACATGGTGGTAATTGAACATATTACAGTTATATTGAACATATTACAGTTATTTCTATTACATATTACAGATTTTGACATGAACAGCTGATCATTTTTTTGTTTTTATTCCTCTTAAAGTTTGAATGTTCAGATTGTCAGTTCTTACAGGTCATAGCTGATCATTAGATAAGTGTATTGGGTTGCATTAATATAAATGTAAAGATCAAAAAAACAAAACCCCACAGTGTAGCTTAAAATAGAGAATAATTCTGTAATATTCCTTTATGTACAACACAATTTCAAATGACCTTATTAACAAACCAGTAAAGACAGGACGAGAAGCAAAGGTCACTTACACGTATTAAATCTTGAAGCAAACAAACTGCAGCTGCAAGTGCCACACTGCCATCCAGTTCCACTCTCTGGTCTGGCGACGGTCATATTACAGGAGCAACGAGAGGCTGCCAACAGTTTCTTTTAGCTTGTCTACTGAGACGGTGAAACTGGCCAACCAGGTGAAAAGCATTGTGAAGGAGAAACGACTTCGACTGCCGACGTGGGAAAGTAGCAGTCAGAGCAGGTCTATTGGAGCAGTGCGATGGACTCTGCCCAACAATGGGCTGCAAGCCCACATCTCTGCACATAGCAACAGTATGTGGTTCCTAGGTGCCCAGTCGGCTAGTTTTAAAGTTCAATTCAAATATTAAATAAAAATGCAGACTTCAGAATTGGTTAAAGAGCATAACTGTGCACGTACTTTATTGTAGGTTAACATTAACACGCATTATTGAGGCACCCTCTGGAGAATGTCTAAAAATCAGAGAACCCACATTTTCATACATTTTTCAGTAGTGGTTATGTATTCACCCCACATTCCTTTACATATTTGCATTTGTCTTCACGTCCATTGCATCCAAACCATACATTTGTCAATATATGCAAAGTAATATAAAACACCCACACCAGTTGGAACCTGTTAACACCACATTCCAAGAGATTTCTCTTGACCTTATCCTAAAGAGATGGTCCTGAGCCTGATGGAAATAATATCTCATACTTGGGAGGACATGGACGACAACAAGCTAAATGAGATCTTCAGCAAGTTCGGCCCAACGCTGAGCCTTCGCGTCATGACAGACGAGAGCGGCAAGTCCAAGGGCTTTGGCTTTGTGAGCTTCGAGAGGCAAGAGGATGCCAAAAGGGCTGTGGATGAGATGAACGGGAAGAAGTTGAATGGGAAGCAGCTGTATGTGGCTCGTGCCCAGAAGAAAGGCGAGAGGCAGACAGAGCTCAAACGCAAGTTTGAGCAGATGAAGCAGGACGGCACGACTCGCTACCAGGGAGTGAACCTGTACGTTAAAAACCTAGACGACAGTCTGGACGACGAGCGTCTGCGTAAAGAGTTCTCTCTATTCGGGACAATCACGAGTGCCAAGGTGATGACGGAGGGCGGCCGCTCCAAAGGGTTCGGCTTTGTGTGTTTCTCCTCGCCGGAGGAGGCCACCGAGGCAATGAAGGAGATGAACGGGTGCATCGTAGGCACCAAGCCGCTGTACGTGGCCCTGGCGCAGCGCAAGGAGGAGCGGCAGGCCCACCTCACCCACCAGTACATGCAGCGCATGGCCAGCGTGAGTGCCGTGCGCAACCCAGTGCTCAACCCCTACCAGCCCGCCCCGCCCTCCGGCTACTTCATGATGGCCATTCCACAGTCTCAGAACTGGGCTACCTGCTACCCGAGCAGGCAACTGGCACAGCTCCACCCCAGCACCCGCTGGGCTACGCACAGCATTCAGCCACAGCATTTCCAATACATGCCGAGTACCATCAGGCCCGCTGCAGACCAATCTCTGGGCCAGGAACCTCTCACTGCCTCCGTGCTGGATCTGGAACCTCCGCAGGAGCAGAAGCAGATGTTGGGTGATCGATGGTCTGTTTCCCGTGATCCAGAACATGCACCCCAACCTTGCAGGGACGGGTTTGCTCCTGGAGATCGACAACTTGGAGCTTCTGCTTATGCTGGAGTCTCCTGAGTCTCATTGAAACATTGAAACTGAAAAAATAAAAACGCATTAAAAATTGAAATATTTTTGCCTGGTCCATAGACTCCAGTTTCAGGCCTTGATTACAGTAAACTAAAACAACATGTAAAAAGGCTAAATGATTGACACGTGTACAGTCGGTGACTCCTTTCTTTTTGTTCCTCTTACTGTTCGAATGCTCAGAATGTCAGTTTTTGCAGTTGACAGCTGAGCATTAGGCATGTGTATTGGATTGTATTAATAATACAATTGAGGATTCATTGCTGTTCAGGGACCCAGCAGTGGTAACTTGGCAGTGGTAGGGCTTGAACTAGCAACATTCTGATTACTAGTCAAGTAACCTCTGAATAGTATTATTATGATTAATATTATTAATATATCTTACACTGAGGTCTGCTGAAGCTTACCCAGGATCCTTTGCAGCAGCCTGCCATATGCACAAATCATTACGAAAGGACACAGAATCTCTAAACTCCCTTGTTTTATGTTATTAGTTTGTCTAATTCAATGTTAAAGCACTTTCCCCTGTAAACACTCTTTTTATGACCTCATTTCACCATTTCATGACTTTATGCCACGAACCAACCAACTATTCTTTTATACAACTCTTTTCAAACACTTCAACCATTGTGGGTAACTACACTATTATACACCTGTAATTCTTGTTATGCTATTTATTTTATTGGTACTGTCGATACATCGATGTTAGGAGAAATACCTCATGAATACTTTAAATGAATCCTTAAAATGACACCTATTCCATTTACTAATGCTAAGCTTGCTACAGTCTGAACTTCTAGCAAGTCAAGAGAAGTCTCATGCAGTTTCTGTATTTTCTATAATTGCTTAATATATGGATGGTTTTAAACTCAATAACATACGCACTTGCAAAATATGTGAATATAAAGGAACAAAAATAAATTAACATAACCACATACCTAAACATCATCTGGTACCATCACCCCATCACCCCTCAATGCAGTATGAGGATGGTCAGATTGTTGTATTTACTAATAGTTACCACTAGTATTAAAATAACAGTAAGCCCAAACTGTTCGACTATGTCCTCTTAAACAAACCTGTGATTTTTTAAATATTTGGACCACATCCTCCTGCAGAATAAAACAATCAGGAAATACAGTTGAGTTGGCCCATACCGCCCTCACATCAGTGTGATTTCCATCAATGACGTGTTATGGCTCTGGGTAAGGAACAATGTTATATTGTTCAATAAACTTTTCACAGGATGCATATTTTTCATTGTTTTAGCAAAGTTTTCGCTACCTCTATACAGCAAACACCAGAATCGACAAGGTTTACATTAATTATAGTCAGTAGAATTAAAGGGAAGAGGCCATATAAAAGGCTGGGATCTACGTTTAGCAGACTCGGCACTGTGTTACTAGATATTGCCCACATTCCAGTAATTTTATTAAGTCCTCTTTAAACAGAAAATAAAGATGCAGACTCAAGAATTAATTGAAGAGAGTAGTAGGTCCATTATTTATTTTGAGCTCAGCGTTACATACAAACGAGGCATAGTCCAGAATATGTCTAATAATCACACAAGGAACACACATTTTTATCCAGTTTTCACAACTGATTATGTGATTGCCACACCTTCTCTACATACTGGTGTTTGAAATCTCCACCACTGTGTTCAACCATACATTATTCAATATATGCAAATTGAGATCTATCATTGTACAAATTGAAGCTTGACCCCAGTATATCCTATTGGAAGATTTTCCTGTTTTTTTTTTTGTTGTTGTTTTTTTTGTTTTTAACAAAGATGATCTCAACTCATACCATCAAACACCTGCAAGATGATGTTGCAGGTCAGTATCACCCTGCTCTTATGGTAAGATAATGAACCTTGCTTAGCCACAGAACTCTCGAAGAGGCTTTCACGTCTTTTAAAAGCCGGGATCTTTCCCAATACTTAGGAAGCTATTTCTCACGGGAACAGTCCAGAGTCATCTGCCGTAGACTTCCACAGAGGCCTTGAAACCACCTGCATCAGAGCCTCTGCTCTGCACTTACAGACCCAAAAAGGCCTTAAGATACCCCAGAAACATTATTCCTCTTTATGCTTTCAAACACAGTCTTGCACCACTCTGCACCTGTTGCAGAGAGCTTCAAAGCCTATTATAATTAGATCACAGATCGCCTCATGAAAATACCTTTACCCCAAAACATTTTATTACCTCAGGTGGAACAGTGTGTATAGGCCTAGACCTCTTTAGATGTAACTTAGAACCGCCGGTGACCGCTGTATGCGTTTCTTTGGTTGTACAAGCTCTACTGGAGGACTCGATGAATAGTTGATGATGGAAGAGGGGTATATCAGATTCACCCCTTCTGCCTCCATGTGACAAATTAACACACTGCATAAACTTTTAGAAATAAATCAGTCTTTTAACAAATGGTAAACATTCTCTAGAAAAGATTATCTTGTAACAATTCATTGAGTATATGAACTGTTTTTGTGTCCTTATATCTATAAATGAAAAGTAATAAAACATTATAGATGATAAATAAATTACATAAAATGTATAAAAGTTCACAAATAAGAAAGTACCTGAGTCTGCACTTTTCTCCACAGATTCAAGAAACTCGTGAAAGTTGGAAGCTATAGAAACACATAGTACAGAATTATAGACTGACTGAGGTGTGAGCAGAAAGATCGCCATGATGTCCTTATATCTAAAGCACTCAAAGCATTGATGTTATGTAAATAAACTGTGATCCGATTGGTTCAATCTAAGTAAATAGATTCACCTACTTTGAAGTTAAAGTTTTTCTCAAAAGGTTAGAACTGGTTGACTATACTTTGCCGTGTTCTGTAATAGAAAATGTAAACATTTATATCTAAAATATTGCACGACAGAAATCAATTCAAGACTAACCTCTAATGACCGCTAGATGGGGGAAGATATTAAGTAATAAATGAGTCCAGATCCTCCTGCCCGACAATACGGTGAGACTCTGTTTTTACGTGTGATGGAAAATGATACGAAACTATGTATTATGTGATTCATATAAAATCACACTGATCCTTTTGTTCTTAAATTAATAATGCTGTTTGCACATTTGTATCCGCCTGTTGCTGATTAAGTTGAACATGTATCAGGAACTGTTAACATCAAGGTCAACTTGACACACAACCCACACTGTTTGGAGACAGTTTGGGTTGGTTTGTGGAAAAAACCAAGCTGAGAGCTGATTGGCTTATAGCCACAGCAACAAAGGAAAGAAGAGCTGCTTAAGAAAAGATGATTGGTTAAAGACAGCACAGGAGTAGTATAACTAGCCACGGTTTTGTATACTCGGGGCTCCCTACCTGAGGAGAGCCAAACATTTATTTTATTCTTTTTCTTATTAAATTACTCTCTTAATCACGTCTGACTTGCTGTTTGTTCAAAATTCCACAACATATGTCATTACTACGCCGCACAAAAAAGACCGCCATATTTGTAGTTCCACAATGTGAAAAGGCGTCATTTTCTATGCAAACGAATGAATAAACACCATGCCATGCCTTGCTGTATCCCCTCTTTGCACCGCTGGACAGACACACTCATGACACTGTACTCATCAAAAGCAGCACCAGAGACGCACTGAGTCATATCCCGCTACACACCTCTCAGGCCAGCTTGTTTGCACGTTTTGTCATAAAACTCAAAATGTCATTTGTTGCCATTATATATAAAATTACCTATTTAAAAAAAACAAATAAATCAAAAAGTACTTGTGGCTAGAGAGACACGTGGCTAATCACCTACAAGAAATAATGTCAGTGATGTTTGGGGCAGGTGTTTCAAACTTGCCCAGACTCTTGAGAAGCACCTAAACGCTCACACAAGGGTGTCCGCTTGCCATAGTGCTGCAAATACTGCAGGAAGGGCTTTGGTGAAACAGGCCACATGGAGGAGCAGAAGACAATCCACACAACTGAAGAAGCCCATAGCTGCCCAGTATGTCAGAATCCACACGCGAGAAGAACCCTGTAGCTGCCCAGTATGTCAGAAGCAATTTGTGCAGCTGGGTAATGAACCATATTTGTACCCATTTGTATGTTGGGAGCAAATCAGTTGAAGACTTGAACAGTATGTTAACAATCAGTTAAAATTACTGTTCATGACAAGAAAACAATGGCTAATATGTTCCTTCACAGCTATGTCATTGGTTGATCTATTTTTGTCAGATTTAGTGCTTGTTTGGGCAAGTGTGTTAAAGTCTTCCTTTGTTTTTGGTTTTGTTCCTTTTCATATAGTTGTTTATTCCTTTTTGTCTAGTGATGTCCATTATCCATTTAAAATCTGTCAAATTAAACAAATGTGAAACGAATTCCATAGTATTCAGATTTGATTGCAAAAGAGACCAACCACTCCCCGTATTTTGAATTTTGCATATACAGTATATGTGCAGTTCCAGCCTAGTCCACTGATCCAAAATCTGGCCCAGATGTATCTGTTGACTGCAAATTTGAATGATTTCTGTGCTCTGCAGCAAAGGAGCGTTTGGTTACTATCTGATGGATTAAAATAGGCTTGTTGGTAGCAAAGACATCACTAAAGTGTACAGAGCAAAGGTACTCCAGGACCAGGATGGGTAAGTAGCAGCTTGATCAGTGGAATCTTCTGTGAGACGTAACAGGACGTCGGTCTTAAATGTAATGTTAGATCAAATGAAAAACTTTAGTGGATTGAAATACAGATAAATAAATCCACTAAAAGTGCATCTGCATCATTGGTTAAAAAGTTGTTCTGCTAGTTGTCTGATTTTGTTCCAGCAATCTAATGTTTCCTGGCACTAGGTGGTTCAAGATTATATTGGTGTTTGCTTTATTTCTGTGTTTTTTTTAACCATAGTCTGCTTCTTTATACTGTCTAACAAATGCAATACTGAGTAGTGAAACACTGACACAATCCCTTTTGGAAGTCAGACATTTGTAATAATTTCAATAATCTACAGTTGTAAGTCAAGAGGGCAGCACCATTTTAAAGTCTAGTTTCCTTTCTCTGTCTCACTTTCTGGAATTTTTCCGTCTGTGTTTTTATTAAAGTTAAAAATGGATAGGGTATTAAAACTCCCTTTCACTGACGTCTCTTCCACTGAACTTGTAGAGAAAGTGATGATATGAAGATGATTATGTTTATCACATTCACTCAGAGATCATTGTCTGAGGGTCATGTTGTACAGTTCACGATGCCCCGGGTTGCAATCAGGAGGTTTAACAGTGATGTGCCAAACAGTTGTCTGTGGTGTTCTATATGATCTAAAAGTCAGACTTACCATTTATCAGTCAAATCAATTAAAGAACATTCATGATCAACAATTTGTGGGTGGCCATGATACTAACAGCGTGGTGGAAATTCCACAAGATATCAAACTCCACACTAACATAAACATAACACTGCTTTCATGTCACTTCCACAAGTAGCCCAAACATAAGATATAGAAAGCAGGTAAGAGCGGAGCAGTCAATGTGCCTAATATGACTGCAAAAGCCTGGCAGGACAGGAGGTATTCCTGCTTCTGCTAATCAGCAAAAGGAAGCTCCTGGCAAAGTGACGTGGACTGCAAAAAAATCACCAGGAAGGTCAAGCTACAAATGCCAGAGAGGAGCAGGGAGCACCAAAAGTTCCATAGCATCCTGCGGAAAGAGTACCACATAAGCATGGAAACAGTACAGCAACCCATGGTATGAGCATGGACAGATGAGGAAGAGCTGCTAGAACAGTACGTCCCCAATAAGCAGGCAGGATGTGGATCCGTCTCACTATTTCATCGGCAGAAATGCAGGAGCAGGTGATAATACTCCTGGGCCCAGCACTCTTCAACCTGGGTACTTTAAGGAGAACACGGCAGCCTCCCAAAAGTGATACAAAGTCCCAAAATGGCTATTACCTGTGCTGAATAACAGTATGAAGGACAAATCTACCCCTGTCCAAAGTTTAATTGATTTAACTGAATGCCAACTATACTACCACCATCAATCTGTGTAAGGTGTACTTGCAAGTGCCTTTAGCACCAAAAGCAAAAGAACTCAGTGTTTTCAACACATTTCATCCAAGCATCATCATGTGAAATGTTGTTCTTTTCGGAAATTCTTCATCTAAATATGGTTGTGTTGCTAATGAGATCATATTATTTGTTACTCTTTAAACCTTATTATTCCTTTAAGATTCAAAGTCTACTGTGTTAGGAAACCTATGTGAGAATATAAAATCAGCAGTTTCTGCATGCTTGTGTGATGAATACAGAAAGTGATCTCTTATACCTGCGGAATTAAGGCTTCAAATGTCTTGGTGTTCAGACGATATGGAGAGGCTCTGGGAATCTGGAAGGATAAACGTTTGTTTCATTTTCAGGGACTGTTGATCATTTATTTGTCCATTCATTTATTACACTATTAAGGGATTATTAATGTGCACTGGGAGAACAGTATAAAGTTATCAGTCTTCTTTATCAGTCTTCTAACTAAACAGCCTGGTCTTGTAAGGTAACCACATGCACACCTTTCCCTCAGTGATGGCAAGGAGTGGTTTAAACTCACCATGTCATCTGTGATTCTGAGTGTGAGTGCTCCTGCATTTTTCTACACAAAGCCTGCTGAGTTGGCAGTGAAGGCAGAGATGCCCATATACAGCATGTTGCTTTCATCAGGTGGCAGTGAAAATGGTGTCGGGGCAAAAGCGGGTTTCTTGTGCACTCCAATGTTGTAAAACTCCCCCTATATAGAGAGCAATGCAGAGATTAACTTATTCTTTTACAGCTCCTGGGTCTTGATTCTTCGTTCAGATTAAACTGTTTTATCAGTGTAACCTTTGTGTAACCTTTTTTTCCTACAAAAGCCCAACAGTGCTTTCTGGATACACTTAGGCACAGTTTTGCAAGTGCTCCTGTTATTCCCTGTTAATTCAGATCTTTGGCTCAGAAAGGCTTTCTTATGATCATTATGGTCATTATTCTTATGCTTTGACAACTTGTGCCTTTTTTAACTTGTGCCTGAAAACCCCTTTACCTATGCCAATGATAAAACACTGATGAACTCCTGCAAACAAGTTGTAGTTTATTAATTAGTGCATTAATCTTAGTTTGGGATCTTTAATGACCATCTTAATCTGTGTATATTATTTGATTGTTGGTTCTTTCCTAGCTGAATGTAACTTCCTCTCACAGTAGTGTACAACTTCCAAGCTTATCAAAGGATAGTGTTGTAGTCAGGACCATTAAAAAATCATTCAAGCAAAGACCAAGATTTTGTAGTGTTTGAATCTGAGACAAGAATGAGACTTATTTAACAATGATTTTACTTTAATTATACCACTCACTGATAATGTATTGTAAATTGTCATTGTCATAAATAATTGTCATTATAAAGGCAGCTGAATATAAACAAATATAAAGCAAAAAGGTTCATATGGTCATTTTTATTATTAAATTAAAACATAGTATTACTTAAATAATTGCTATCTGCCCTTGGGTCAATCATGGAAAGGATTAATTAGATGTGTTCTGTAATGTGTTAAATCCTCTCGATAAATGCATAGCTTTAGCTATATCATAAAACATATGATGAGTCCTTTTCTCATTATTACTTGTGTACAACAAAAGTTTGTGTGACAAGCAGCAACATGTATATTTGCCAATTTATGAAAACGGGAGTATGCGCAGTGGGAGAGTAAATATCTTTTAAAATGACTCTCAATTAATGGCAATGCATTTACAATAAGTCTCTTGCCACAATAACAACACTGTCTGGATTTGCCATCAGCTGGTTGATTGCAGCATCGTGCAGCCTGCAGCCTAGCATTTGTTTGCAGGGGAACATACACTGCCATAATTATTACCATAATGAATTTTTTAAGGAGAAAGAATAGTCTGTACATTAATGTTAAAAATTCCAGATCCAGATAGCAGTGTTTATGTATGTCAGTGGCTGTGCACCAGTACTTGTGAATGTACACACACAAACCTCACCCTTTGGGTCTTCCCCAAGTCCCCTGTCCTGTTCACACTACTAGCTAAGAGCAACCAGCTAACTTGATAGCAGTGTGACTCAATAATAATAATAATAATAATAATAATAATAATAATAGTAATAATAATAATAATAATAATAATATGGCGCTTCCATGCACATCAGCAAGCAAATAGGAACACTAGCACTTGCATGAAATTAAGCATATTAGCATTTCAGAAGGCAGATTATTTAGCCTGCTAAAATAGCAGGTGTGGCAGCAAATGTCTGTTCAAAACACTATGTCACAGGTATGAGTATCATGTATTTGATATAGTATGATTGTTCATGTTTGTAAATTTAAAGCTTACAAATGCTGTATTTACAGTGTATTGCAGGTTATTAAAATGTGGCAGTAATTATTAGGATATAGAGAATTGTAGTGTTTAAACAAATCATTATGTCAGAAGTATGTTTAGGGGAGAATACACCCTGACCCACCCAGAGTTAACACACACTTACCTTACATTATTGATCATAAACTTGAATAGCTACAATACTGTCTGCTAATCATGCAGTTTGAAGTTTGCAAAGTGTGTACCCAGACAAAATCTGTGTTAAAACTTTCCTTTAACACTGAGTCATACATGAGTCAGACATGATTCTGAATAAATGAATGAATGAAAAAATGAAAAGCCTTATTTCATTTCAAACTGCACTTCAGGAACACTGAGCTCAAGTTCTGAGGAAACTTCCCTGCATATTTTCAGGGGTTTTCTGCCTCACCATGCCTGAATCACCTCATAAGGAGCTTGATAATGAGGAGACAGGGTGACTGAGGCAGTGAACACTCCTCACTGAGCATACTGGCTTCCAAGAGCTGGAGCTGGGAAGACCTATAGGTCTGTGACACACACTCCCACCCAGTCCTGATACTAAGAAGGTGGAACCTACAGGCTAATATGCAGCTGCCTGTGCATCAATAGGCGTCTGGGGTGTCCATCACTCAGGGAGGCGTGGCTGAAGGCGTGGCCTTGCAGACTCTGAGAGCTGGCTGAGGTAATCTCTAAAGGAGAGAGTAGTCACCAATAATCATGGAAATGTAGCCATAACTGTACAGTATATTTCACAGCCATGTATATTACATATCACAGACCAGGCTTACCAGAATAAATATTCCACACATACAGCTCATATATATCTCTCTGTGTGTGTGTGTGTGTGTGTGTGTGTGTGTGTGTAAAAACATGCTCCTGTTTTAGTCTCAACACAGACAGATATACATGTAGGAGTAGCAAACTGAAGTAAGAGCTCACCTTCACCAGTACATAGTCTCCAGCTTTAACAGTGACAGGGTTGGTATCCGTGGGATAAGAAAGCAAATCCTTTCTTGGAAAAATAACCTTCACATTCCCATCATTCCGACCACAAAGATCTTGAGATGACTTCTTACTTTCCTGCAGAAAACAGACTCAGTCAAGCAAAAACAGCAGATAACATTTGTACAATATAAAAGGCTTGACTAAGCACTGTAGCAGACGTCTCACTAGTGTTATCCAAACCAAGGGTGGTTATTCCCACTGTTATGTAGATGGTCATAAAATTCTGTTATCAGTGTGTATATCGGTAGATCCAATCTCAGCATGACTGGTAGCGCATATTAACACACAAGTGGCAAACACCTTGTGGTAGTTTTCTGTGCATTCGCCAGGCATGTCCTCAAAAGAAGGACACTAACAAGAATAAAAATTAACTAAGACCCCAATCTTCAAACAGTTATTGATGGCAGGTAATACACTAAAGACCACAAGCACAGGGAAACCAGTCATTGGGATTTCCCGGTACCAAAGATGTGAACTGCTCTCAACACTTCAAAAATAACAAAAAGCTCAAAGCATCCAAAACAGACACAATGCTATGCCTAACCAGGGAAGGGTTTCAAATGAAAGGGCCACAGAAACCCATGCGGCAATCGCAAACTAACACCACAAACGGGAAAGTGACCATACAACTCAAATAGACTAAAATAGACCAAACAATGCCCTAAATACATAAACACATAAACTCTATTTGCCCTCCAGAAAAGAACAAAGCCAAAACCAAAATGAAATGCCAAAAGGTGCTAGGGCTGAGCTGATAGACAATGCCATTGTTCATCATCGTTGTCAGACAGACCTCATGATGTTGATCCAGCAGGTCTAAATAAGATAAGGGAGGAGAATTTACTGCAACTATTTATTTTCTTGCAGAAATCTAGTTAAATCGATATGCAAAACATGATGACCAAGACACACAAATGCAGCAATCCCAAATTATTAACAGCAGAAGTGCTCCAAACACAGTTGTAACACAGCATGGCTTCAACCCACTGCAGTACTCACTCCCTCCACTAGGACAAGCTGTTTGCTGTCGATGAAACTGGTGTTGACCTTAGCCGCATCTTCTCGGAATGTAAAGATAAGCTCCTCCAGGCGACAGCTTCTTCACCTCAGCTGGGATATCGTCCCCGAGACGGTGGTATGCCTGAGTTTTCTGTGGGTGTGGTACACACATCTTCATGTCAGAAGGTAAAGCCCAACTGGCAGCCACAAGACCCTTTCAATTCTCCAAATGATAATAGACAATGGTGAATTTCTTGATAGAACCATCACATGAACCAGGGAGAATGTCTGTTTTTTGATAGTGTTAAACACAATGACAAAATAGGATCTCACCTTCCTCATGCTGTAGGCAAACAGGAAGGCTACATTATAGCCCACTTCCCTGATCAAAGAGACCGACTGCTGGTGGTCCTCCTCTGTTTCCCCACAGAAGCCTGTGATGAAGTCTCTGCTCAGACTGACCCCTGTAAAAAGAAATTATACATAGATATTTATTCACACAAGACCTATTATAGCTACAATAATTTTATAATTACATACTGAATGTTTGGTAATGATAGGACACCTGGTATTATCTTTCGAATGTTTTCCACAAGCTCAAGGTAGGCTTCCCTAGTATACCTATGAAAACATCCCAGAGCATGATGACTTAAAGTGAGAACTAAGTTTTAACACATGAGACATCAAGAGATTTGAGATAAGCAGGCTAATCTCTACTGTGCTTGTGGTGAGTGCTGTCGTTCTAGGAGCGTTTCTCACCCACGCCTCATGGTCTGTAAGACTCTGCTGCTGCCGCTCTGAGCTGGTAAGTGGATCTGCTTACAGATGTTCCTCCGCTCTTGGATTAGCTATAACACCTTCAGGAAACATACTCACCCACCCCAGCACAGGTCAAACGAAAACAGCACAAATTGACTATGGCAGTCAAACCTTATTTCACATATCTGATAAGCATAAGGCTTTTTCAATCTGATAATCTATTAATGATCTCTTCTACTGCTCACATCCAAATTTGCGAATCCTAAATTATTATCCAATCTGCTGCTTAAAATGGCCTATGAGCAATATCTGCACATGAATTCAGACTATAAGAAACCGTTCAACTAAATACTTAAACTCTTTGAACATCCACTACACCACACAAGCCATAAACAGTCAGGGCCGGATTACCAATAGATTACCAGAGCAGGCAGTGACCTGTAGGCCCCACACCTTTTAGGGGCCATGCAACAAGGAATTAAAAAAAACAAACATATTAGGAGATAATTTGCAAGGGAGGCCCCAAGATTATGACTGCCTAGGGGCCTCCACAGGGTTTAATCTGCCACTGTAGGCAGTGTACATGTACATGCCCCTAAATGTAATTGGTAACATATTCCATTACATTACTCAAACGAGGAACATACTTTAAAAACTTTGGAATACGTCAACATTGTCCAAGACTATTTCAAATATAACTCACTTTAATTACATTTAAATTACATTTAACAGCATGTATTCTGTGTTCTGTATTTTGTCACCTGCAATGAAATACATTTTAAAAGTACCTTCCCCACACTAGTCATGGGTATCCCAACCAAAAACCACATGCTCACATCCATGACTCTGGGGTTTCTACCTCATCAGGAAAGTCTTTAGGATGTGGCCAGGTGAAGCGAATCCTTGTCAGGGTTTACGAGGGAGACGTGGTGTAGCAGGTCAGAGAATCGTAGGCCTCCTTGCTCATCACGGGAACACGGTGCTGAAACCACGGCTGAGGTGCGAACCAAGCTCCGAGTTGCTGGCCCCGTCCCCAGACACGTCTCTGTAGCTGTTCACGTTTTGACCCAGCAGGGTCACTTCCTTCACCCCCTATGGCCATGATCATTTCATATACTTAGTGTTCACATCTGGCCAAGTTTCACACACAGAAACTAGTAAAGCCAGACTGCACACATAGTCGCTGAAGGGAAGAAACCTGGTCAGACAGCATGCGCACTTCTTCAAGTATGGAGGACACAGGTCTGCTCCTATCCTTCCCCCAGGTAAACGGCACAATGCAGTAGCTGCACATGTTGTCACAGCCCCGCGTGATAGACCTACAGCAGTCAAAGAGGGACAAAATATACTGGATAATCCCACTGTAAGACAAGGTGCCACCAACAAGGCTTGCAGTACACAAGGTCTGTACTGTCAACAGCGTGAAAGGACTTTAAAAGTATCGACCCCCTGATATCAAACCATTGTTTGAAGTGCTACATCTAAAAGCATGAAGGAGCTGAAGATGAGCCACCACGGTGTTTGAAGTTTTATATCCCTTCATAAGTGTAGGAGGGTCAGTCATGTATAAATATTTAACCAAAAAATGCAGATTGACAAGTGTTCAGTAAAATGATAATAATAAACAACTGAACTATGAGCATTTGCTGTTTTTGGCTTTATTGTAGATGCAAGTCCCATGTTTCATCCAATATGGTAGCAAATGCCTTTAAATTATAGCTGACTTTTCTGTATTTTAATCTAACAGTTGCTGTTCAGATTAAATTCAGTGTATTAGAGTTGAATATGAAAACACCAAAAACTGTCTATACATGTTAACTTAAAAATTGAACTGTACATGTGAGACTGTTATTTTACTCTTTACCATCTTTACAAAATCACACAGTGCAAAGTTAATTTAAGAGTTAGTGTTTAGTAGGAACTCCTCCCTTATAAATCAGCCAGATATTATTATGGCACTCACACAAAGGCACTGTGTCCTGAATGGTGAATGGGCATGACATCAGCATATGCCTCTTCCAGGGAGAGCAGGACATTGCTGGTCCTCTGACCCCCATGGGCCAGTGCAAGGAGTCGGAGAAGATCTCTGTAGGCATCTGGACCTGCTACAACATCCACCACCCTCTCCTTCTCCAGCAACTCAGTCTTCAGTCTCTCTGCCAAGCAACCTACAAGAGAGCAAGCACACATATGCGTATACGGGCACGTGAACCCACACACAAACATACATGCGCACATACGAACATTTCAGACTGAGAGATACATTTGAACGTGAATGAAGAACTATGGTGAAGTGAGAAGTTACCCAGGACTCCTATCTTTAATGGAGTGCTGCTCTTTAGACACTTCTTTTTCAGAACTGCTGGATGTTTGAGTCTGTTCCAGATGGTCTGCTCTGCCTTTTCCCTGTCACAATGATTTTTATTTTTTCCAACAGAAAATAGCATTACATCCAAGCAAAAAATGTCACTGAAGTCAAGGACTGCTGTCAAGTTGCACAAGATTGGCAACGTATAGATTCACTGTGTAAAATACAAACAGAAATAGGCTTTTCCTACCTTATGGAGCATGTGACAAGAAGCACCACATCTGCCTGTATAAAAAAAAAAAATTAGGAAAGATGAGAATGAAAGCTTTCAAATAAAGGAAGCGCTGTGTTTATCAAGGGTCAAAGGTCAAGGCATTGACACTTACCTCTGATAGTTCGTGGGTCCGAACATATCCACCCTTCTGAAGAATGGACCACGCAATTTCAGTGTCGTTGACGTTCATCTGACAGCCGTATGTTTCGAAATACACTGCAAGATGTAAACACCAAAATAAAATTGGCAACGACTACCGGCATACTGACACATGGGAATTAAAATCCTAAAGCCTGAACTATCATGGCAACAAATGCAGTTACATACCTTTCCGTAGCTGCGCCAGACCACTTTCTTCAGGAAGATACGATTCCTCATGTTCCTGTTGCGTCTCAGTTGAACTTTTGCCTGAAGAACTCTTAATGACGACAGCTTGGTCTTAAATGTGCTCACTCTCGTCTCATCAGTCTCATTAGTAGGAGTGCTAGATAGAGACACTGAGCAATAACCTCTGCATTTGTCGGCGAGTCGAGATAAACACTTTTGAACAGAAAACACTAGAAGTCTAAGCCTGCGGGCAGACATCATGTCTAAACGGGAGATTCGGCTACAAAGCCATGAACAAGACAAGAAACTCAATTTAACTTTAAAAGTAACGTTAGCTAAGGCTAAGTGCTAACTTAGCAATGGTGCTGTGGTTTGCGCAGAACAATTTTATATACAAAAGTATATTATCAGCGAGCTAACAAATCTGTACAAGCAGCCAATAAATATAAAAATATCTGTAGCTTAGTTAGGTAACCTAATAATTCAGCTGTAACATACACTCACGTATGACCCCACACGGTTAACATTGACATGCAGTTTTGTAATTTTCAAAATAACGGTTTCATTAAAACGTAACAGTGATACTCGTGTTTCAGTTCTAAGACAAGTAAACGGTGTAACTTGGGAGGGAGATCAATCGCAAAAATATCGATTTACGTTTTTTAATTCATATTTTTGTAATTAATATTTTTTAATTAATATTTTTTTAATTAATAGTTTTGTGAAATCTTATATTTAACATAAACGGCTACTTTTATTTTGCAAGTGTTTACTTGTTAGTCATAAGTAGTGTTTTGTGAGATGATTGTTCGTTTTCACACATGGCTCTCTGTCCCTCACCTACTCTGATCTAATGACGAATGCGTAATTTATTTTATAAGTGGACTTCACACTTCGTTCTGTTACCTAAGGGTCAGTACAACATACTCGTTTAAATGTGCTGATACAAAGATTGTGAAACAATTAATGTTTTTAATTAACTGATTAAAGTTTTACTCTGAATGAACACATTTTACGAATATATAGGAATGTTAACCTTATTACATTGTCTTTGATGAGGAAATGGGTATTTTGGATGTTTTAACCTTTTAAACATGTTTTAACCTTTTAAACTTTTAAATATTACCGTAAGGTTGTAAATACGTTCATTAATATTTTAGGTATTTTGATTATTCATTTTGCAATTTTGATTAAAAATAAATAAATAAATAAAATTAAAAATCAAGTTATTTAAACATGTCCAAGAATTGCTGTCCACTCTCTCATCTTTGGATAACCATCTTGGTAAAAATGCGACCTTTGACATCAGTGACCTCACAACTTTAAAAAAGGTCTATCTTCATTCGCCTAAAGGCATAAACTGCATGCTCCTATAGTATGTCAGTTCATTTGAATTTCTCACTTTGTCCCCATACTCAGATGAGTTAAAGCTAAAAATGTCCACCCCATTGTGATGAAATATTGAGTTAATAAACATTATTTTAGAATATCAAAATATATGTTTGAAATGCTAACTTTAGCTAAAATTGTCCACCTGCTGACATGAGTTGCACAATACAGTGAACATATACTTGCATATACCTTCTTTGCTGTTTTCTTGTTGTTTTGTTTTAAGTAATATTTCCTAATAACTATTAAACTATTGATGTTCAGCTACGACAGGAGCTGAAGTAGCAAAGAGGAAAAGGTCCAGGTGAGATGCAGACCCTTGGAGGAAAGAGACAATTACCTGTGAAATTAGAGAGAGAGAAAGCGCTGTAGAAAAGGTGAGGAGATTTTAACAAAAAAGGGAATTCATGACTGAAAAAGAAAGGTATGCCAAAAAAAACCCCAAAACAAAACAGTCGAGAAAGGAATAGTTGCCATGACAACTAAACATTCTTGAAGAGCTATAAACTGTGTTATCAAGGTGTATTTTAAATGTTCATAACTTTGCTTTTAATGGCTTTAAACGTTATATATAGCTTAGAAGTATGTAGAGGTTGGAGGAATATGTGTGGCTATATTTGGGCTATTTCTTCTGTTTGGGTATGAGTGGTTTGTAGCATTTAGCATTGGACATTGAGAGTGCTGAAAAGTCTAAATGTGTCTGTGAAAGCTTTAGAAGTATAAAGTGATTGATTTTTAAATTAGTAATGAAAATGCTGAGGTAATAAAATGATATTGTAAGCAGAAAAGTATGGATGGTCCCGAATAAACTGGTTTCATGCAGGAAAGACCAGTGTAGGCTTCAGCATAAATCTTCAGGAGGCCTCTTTGAAAAAGCCTCTAGGGGATTCCGTTGAAGGGAGAGCCTTGGTTCAAGGATGGGACATCCCGGCCAAGCACTGGAAGAAACAATATGGAGATCACCAAAAGAAACAATATGGGCATCCGGTGATATAGAATAGGATCGTCTTTTAAAAAAATAGAAGTAGTTCAGGTTGAACATAATAGTACCAAGAACTTGTTGGTGTAACTATTAAATATCAATTAGCATATATTGAATAATGTATGGTTTGAACATAATAGTGGAAACCTGGACAAGTATTATGAAAAAATAAAAATGGTTATGCAAGTGTCCTTGAAGCGTTTGGTTACTATCTGATGGATTAAAATAGGTTTGTTGGTAGCAAAGACATCACTAAAGTGTACAGAGCAAAGGTACTCCAGGACCAGGATGGGTAAGTAGCAGCTTGATCAATGGACTCTTCTGTGAGACGTAACAGGGCGTCGGTCTTAAATGTAATGTTAGATCAAGTGAAAAACTTTAGTGGATTGAAATACAGATAAATAAATCCACCAAAAGTGCACCTGCATCATTGGTAAAAAGTTGTTCTGCTAGTTGTCTGATTTTGTTCCAGTAATCTAATGTTTCCTGTGGACTAGGTGGTTCAAGATTATATTGGTGTTTGCTTTATTTCTGTGATCTTTTTAACCATAGTCTGCTTGTTTATACTGTCTACCAAATATTGAGTAGTGAAACACTGACACAATCCCTTTTGGCGTCAGACATTTGTAATAATTTCAATAATCTACACTTGTAAATCAAGAGGGCAGCACCATTTTAAAGTCTAGTTTCCTTTCTCTGTATCACTTTCTGGAATTTTTCCGTCTGTGTTTTTATTAAAGTTAAAAATGGAAAGGGTATTAAAACTCCCTTTCACTGACATCTCTTCCACTGAACTTGTAGAGAAAGTGATGATATGAAGATGATTATGTTTATCGCTTTCACTCAGAGATCATTGTCTGAGGGTCATGTTGTACAGTTCACGATGCCCCGGGTTGCAATCAGGAGGTTTGACAGTGATGTGCCACAGTTGTCTGTGGTGTTCTATATGATCATCACAGAACATCACACATAACTGGTCAAATTGTATCTCGAGTAGTATATTTGTGTATTATACTATATATTAGCAGCATATCTTTATGATGCAATTAAAAACATTCCCCATCCCCCTGAATACCAATCATATTACATATCTGGGTACTAAATTCTCTTCCCAGTTGTCTGTTATTCAAAAATAAATAGTCATCCAATTATTAAAACAATAAGCGACAAACTTCATTGATGGACAAATTTGCCCCTTATGCTCTTCGGACAAACTGCAATAATTAAAATGAGAATATTACCTAAACGAAATTGTTTGTTTTCAATTATTCCAGTGCCACCAACCTGTCTAAAATCTTTGGACAACATCATAACTTGATTCTACTGGAAAAATAAATCACATAGAATCAAACTCACAACATTACAGAACTGTAGTTGATTATTGCAAATCAACTACAATATGGAATAAAATGGATAAAACCTAGTATATCAGACAGAATATGGATAGACATAGAGCAAACATTATGCAAAGATCTAAAAGTCAGACTTACCATTTATCAGTCAAATCAATTAAAGAACATTCATGATCAACAATTTGTGGGTGGCCATGATACTAACAGCTTGGTGGAAATTCCACAAGATATCAAACTCCACACTAACATAAACATAACACTGCTTTCATGTCACTTCCACAAGTAGCCCAAACATAAGATATAGAAAGCAGGTAAGAGCAACTATCAGTTCAGAGACATTAAACTCACGTGCATCCATATCAGTATTATAAACATTCCTAATACAAAAAAACTATCACATAAGATATACAAAATAATAATGAAATCAAATCGCATAATTACTCTCCAATCGAGACAATGGGAGGAAGATTTATTACTAACCCCCGACGCCACAGTCTGGATTAAAATGTATAATAATAATTACCACATGACAGCAACACTAACCTACAATGCATTCAGTACAAAATAATACATAGATTACATTATACTACACATTGGATGTTTAAAATTGGTTTCACAAGCTCAGCAATCTGTACATACTTTACTCCAAACACAGCTGACGATTACATTCACATTGTGTGGCAGAGCACACCTATCAAGTAATTTTGGAAATAGGTCATCACACACATGTCCCATGATTTAAATAACCCTATCCATCCAACACCATCTTTATGTCTCCTAGGAGACATGTCATCAACCAATGTGTCAATAGAAAAAAAACAGGATAATATATATATATAACATTATTAATTGCAAATACAAACATACTCATGAATTGGAAAACAAAAAATAATATTAGTGTCACCGAATGGAAAAATCTATTGATAGACTACATATCAATGGAAAAAAATCTCAGAATGAATCAATAAGAACCAATAACCTAGACTGGACTCCTTTGATAAAAAGTTTACAGAGCTAATCCATAAATGATAAATATCCCAATCTAGTACGTGTACATATACAGTGCACTCGCACATAGCCTCTCTCTCTCTCTCTCACACACACACACACAGGCAGACGCACACAAGCAGTCACACACGAACACACACACACACACACACACACACACACACACACACACACATTCCCGTAATGGTGCAGGTGGCTAATACTTAAAATACTCTATCTGCATTTCCCGTTTGTCTGTTTCGTCTCTGTTCGTCTTATTTTTCCTCTCTCCCCTATTCCCGTTTCCCCCACGTTATTTATGTCTGTTCATACGTTTTATACACCCGATATAGTTGGACACAGTGAGAAGTTAGAAATAAATAATGAATAAATAATAAAGTTCTAAAGGTCCTCCGATGGGCGGAAATCAATTGATATATTTATTTCTCCAGATTTCTAACTCGGAGAGAAAAAGACGTCCTTTTACAAATCGCACCTCGTTGTGGAACTCTACTAAGGTTTACAATCCAGGCGATGATTTTTAACCTCAAAGAACATAGGCCTGCTCCAAGGCAAACTGATTTCATCCCATTAATTAACTTTAATGCGATGTTTTTTGCCGAGCATTAGGCTAAAGAAAATGAATGTTGCTGCGTTTATCAAACTAAAAGTATTTATTCTGAGCCATGCGGTAAATGATTCAGTGTGAGCAGCATATGGACGATTTTTGGAAAATGCTGTGACTAGGTAATATTTTGAAATATAAGGCGTTGTTAAAGCCTCTCATTCACGCTATTAACGTTATAAGTTAAAATAATTGAATAATTCATAAATAAATAAATAGCGTTTGTATAATATTTAAAAATAAACATTTACGTAAAAGCACTCTTACGTAACAACCAAGTTGTCATGTATTTGAATCTAAAGCTAAAGTGTTGCTTTGATCGCTTTGGTCGGTCGACACTTGCCTGGCTCTGTTGAATTGCTGTTTCAAACTGTTTTATAATTCGTGCAGTTAGATCATTTGGTTAAATCATTTACGATTTTATTTTATTCATTTACTACTTTCGACTACGATTTCCAGAAAGGTTGACCGACGATCCTCACGAAAATGAATCCAAGTACTCCAAGTTCGCCGATGACTTCGTTGTACGTGGGTGACCTCCATCCAGACGTTACCGAGGCCATGCTATACGAGAAATTCAGTCCTGCTGGCGCAATAGTCTCCGTACGGATTTGCAGGGACGCGATGACCCTCCGCTCACTTGGATACGCATACGTGAACTTTCAGCAGCAGGCAGATGCTGAGCGTGCTTTGGACACTATGAACTTTAACATCATCAAAGGCAGACCTGTGCGAATTATGTGGTCCCAGAGAGACCCCTCTCTGAGGAAGAGTGGAGTTGGCAACATCTTCATCAAGAACCTTGACAAGTCTATTGACAGCGAAGCTCTTTACGACACATTCTCTGCCTTTGGGAACATCCTTTCCAGCAAGGTGGTGTGTGACGAGAATGGCTCTAAGGGCTACGGCTTTGTGCACTTTGAGACCCGTGAGGCTGCGGAGAGAGCAATTGAGAGACTTAATGGCATGTTGCTCAATGACCGCAAAGTGTTCATTGGCCACTTCAAGTCTCGCAAGGAGCGAGAGGCTGAGATGGGGGCCAGGGCCAAAAAGTTCACCAATGTGTACGTCAAGAACTTTGGAGAGGACATGGACGACGACAAGCTGAAGGAGATCTTCAGCAAGTTTGGCCAAACGCTGAGCACTCGCGTCATGACCGACGAGAGCGGCAAGTCCAAAGGC
Source organism: Electrophorus electricus (assembly GCF_041902795.1). Taxonomy (NCBI): domain Eukaryota; kingdom Metazoa; phylum Chordata; class Actinopteri; order Gymnotiformes; family Gymnotidae; genus Electrophorus; species Electrophorus electricus. The sequence goes on from NW_027658411.1 coordinate 71,656, forward strand.
TTTGGCTTTGTGAACTTCGAGAGGCACGAGGATGCCCAGAGGGCTGTGGATGAGATAAATGGGAAGGAGCTGAATGGGAAGAAGGTGTATGTGGGTTATGCCCAGAAGAAAGGCGAGAGGCAGACAGGGCTGAAACGAAAGTTTGAGCAGATGAAGCAGGACGGTATGACTCGCTACCAGGGAGACAACCTGTACGTCAAGAACCTAGACGACGGTCTGGACGACGCGCGTCTACGTAAGGAGTTCTCTCCGTTCGGGACCATCACAAGTGCCAAGGTGATGATGGAGGGCGGCCGCTCCAAAGGGTTCGGCTTCGTGTGTTTCTCCTCGCCGGAGGAGGCCGCCACAGCCATGACGGAGATGAATGGGCGCGTTGTAGGCACCAAGCCGCTGTACGTGGCTCTGGCGCAGCGCAAGGAGGAGCGGCAGGCCCACCTCTCCAACAAGTACATGAAGCGCACGGCCAGCGTGAGTGCCTTGCCCAACCTCGTGCTCAACCCCTACCAGCCTGCCCCGCCCTCCGGCTACAACATGGAAGCCATTCCACAAGCTCAGAACTGGCCTGCCTACTGCGCAAGCAGCCAGCTGGCACAACTCCTCCCCAGCCCTTGCTGGGCCATGCAGTGCGTCCACCCACAGCAAGTCCAGGATATGCCGAGTGCCATCGGTCCAGCCGCATCCTGCCCGCAGGCCTTCAGCGCCATCCGACCAACCACCGCCTGCCAGGTCCCACGCACGATGGCCTATCAGACCATGGCATCTGAGGCTCCGGGGACAGGGATGGCCAGCGCGGAAGCTGCCAACAAGGCGTCGCTGGTGAGAGCAGTACCACAGTACAAAACCACCTCAGGCGTTCACAGCCCACAGCAACACCTGGGCACACAGCCCTTAGATATAAATGTCGAACTTACCATTTATCAGTCAAATCAATTATAAAACATTTATGTTTCTCAACCCACAGCAGCACCTGGGGGCAGAGCTCCAGGTGCCCGTGCAGCTGGCTGCGGTCCATGTGCAGGGTCAGGAACCTCTCAGTGCCTCCATGCTGGCTGCTGCACCTCCACAGGAGCAGAAGCAGATACTGGGTGAGCGTCTGTTTCCCCTGATCCAGAACATGCAGCCCACCCTTGCAGGGAAGATCACGGGTCTGTTCCTGGAACTGGACAACTCGGAGCTACTGCATATGCTGGAGTCTCCTGAGTCTCTGCACCCTAAGGTGGATGAGGCAGTCGCTGTGCTCCAGGACCAGTGCGCGCAGGAAGCCGCTCAAAAACTTTAACCAGTGCTGCGCTTCTGGCTGTCTAATGGAAGAATAAGCAGTAAAAAAAATTAACATTTTAACTGAAAAAAATAAACATTGAAACTGAAATGCATTGAACATTGAAATATTTTTGCCATGTCTGTAGACATCAAGCCTGTAAGGGTTGGCACCAGGCCGAGGCCCCCTCGACCAGAGGGAGGCGTCGAGTCAACCACGCCACTGATCAGGATCAACACCCAACAGCTGGGCTAGACCTTATATAAGCCCAGTGACCCAATCATTCAGTGCTGGGTTTTTGATAAAGTTTTGAGCCAAGCTCCTAGCCGGTAACTCTGGGTATTGAGGTCTGTGAGCCCTTGTGCTATGCCTCTTTTCTGTTCTGCGAGGGTGTCAGTGTTTTTACACGTCCCCTCCCTTCTCCAGTTTTCCCCTCTCGAGTCTGTCTCTCTCCTGAGGCTTCCCTTAGCCATTCAAGTTTCTCCCCGTTTTCTGGTTTTGTTTGGGAGCTTTTAGTTCGAGTTTTCCCCAGTGCATCGGGGTTGCCATTTCTTTCCGTGGCGTTCTTTGTTCTCCCCTTTTCCACGCTCACCGAGGTGTTTCGTTTTTTCCTCTTGTTTTGCTTGATCCAAGCTCTAACTGTTCTGCACACGAGCCCACCATTGTTAGAGTGTGGCTGCTTACCCAGTAAGCTATTGGTGTCCTCACCTAGCTGACCTGGATTCAAAACCACCTTACAAAGTCCAGGCCTTGGTTATTCTAAGCTTAAAATGAAAACGACAGAAAAAGGTAAAATCATTTCAAGTTTGGTTTATTTGTCGCATACATAGTCATACACAGTATAACTCACAGTGAAATGGTTGAGTGCTCTGTCCAATCTGAGGAAAAAGAAAAACAGGGGTGCATAGAGAAATATATTCTATATATATACAAAAATATATTAATAGTGCATGTACAATATATATATATATATATATATATATATATATATATATATATATATATATATATATATATAATGTTTATATGTACAATGTATATATGGATATTTATATATGTATGTACAGAATGTACAGTCCCATCTTGCAATTGACATATTTACAGTTATATGTTACATATTACAGTTATATTGAACATATTACAGTTATTTCTATTACATATTACAGATTTTGACATGAACAGCTGATCATTTTTTTGTTTTTATTCCTCTTAAAGTTTGAATGTTCAGATTGTCAGTTCTTACAGGTCATAGCTGATCATTAGATAAGTGTATTGGGTTGCATTAATATAAATGTAAAGATCAAAAAAACAAAACCCCACAGTGTAGCTTAAAATAGAGAATAATTCTGTAATATTCCTTTATGTACAACACAATTTCAAATGACCTTATTAACAAACCAGTAAAGACAGGACGAGAAGCAAAGGTCACTTACACGTATTAAATCTTGAAGCAAACAAACTGCAGCTGCAAGTGCCACACTGCCATCCAGTTCCACTCTCTGGTCTGGCGACGGTCATATTACAGGAGCAACGAGAGGCTGCCAACAGTTTCTTTTAGCTTGTCTACTGAGACGGTGAAACTGGCCAACCAGGTGAAAAGCATTGTGAAGGAGAAACGACTTCGACTGCCGACGTGGGAAAGTAGCAGTCAGAGCAGGTCTATTGGAGCAGTGCGATGGACTCTGCCCAACAATGGGCTGCAAGCCCACATCTCTGCACATAGCAACAGTATGTGGTTCCTAGGTGCCCAGTCGGCTAGTTTTAAAGTTCAATTCAAATATTAAATAAAAATGCAGACTTCAGAATTGGTTAAAGAGCATAACTGTGCACGTACTTTATTGTAGGTTAACATTAACACGCATTATTGAGGCACCCTCTGGAGAATGTCTAAAAATCAGAGAACCCACATTTTCATACATTTTTCAGTAGTGGTTATGTATTCTCCCCACATTCCTTTACATATTTGCATTTGTCTTCACGTCCATTGCATCCAAACCATACATTTGTCAATATATGCAAAGTAATATAAAACACCCACACCAGTTGGAACCTGTTAACACCACATTCCAAGAGATTTCTCTTGACCTTATCCTAAAGAGATGGTCCTGAGCCTGATGGAAATAATATCTCATACTTGGGAGGACATGGACGACAACAAGCTAAATGAGATCTTCAGCAAGTTCGGCCCAACGCTGAGCCTTCGCGTCATGACAGACGAGAGCGGCAAGTCCAAGGGCTTTGGCTTTGTGAGCTTCGAGAGGCAAGAGGATGCCAAAAGGGCTGTGGATGAGATGAACGGGAAGAAGTTGAATGGGAAGCAGCTGTATGTGGCTCGTGCCCAGAAGAAAGGCGAGAGGCAGACAGAGCTCAAACGCAAGTTTGAGCAGATGAAGCAGGACGGCACGACTCGCTACCAGGGAGTGAACCTGTACGTTAAAAACCTGGACGACAGTCTGGACGACGAGCGTCTGCGTAAAGAGTTCTCTCTATTCGGGACAATCACGAGTGCCAAGGTGATGACGGAGGGCGGCCGCTCCAAAGGGTTCGGCTTTGTGTGTTTCTCCTCGCCGGAGGAGGCCACCGAGGCAATGAAGGAGATGAACGGGTGCATCGTAGGCACCAAGCCGCTGTACGTGGCCCTGGCGCAGCGCAAGGAGGAGCGGCAGGCCCACCTCACCCACCAGTACATGCAGCGCATGGCCAGCGTGAGTGCCGTGCGCAACCCAGTGCTCAACCCCTACCAGCCCGCCCCGCCCTCCGGCTACTTCATGATGGCCATTCCACAGTCTCAGAATTGGGCTACCTGCTACCCGAGCAGGCAACTGGCACAGCTCCACCCCAGCACCCGCTGGGCTACGCACAGCATTCAGCCACAGCATTTCCAATACATGCCGAGTACCATCAGGCCCGCTGCAGACCAATCTCTGGGCCAGGAACCTCTCACTGCCTCCGTGCTGGATCTGGAACCTCCGCAGGAGCAGAAGCAGATGTTGGGTGATCTATGGTCTGTTTCCCGTGATCCAGAACATGCACCCCAACCTTGCAGGGACGGGTTTGCTCCTGGAGATCGACAACTTGGAGCTTCCGCTTATGCTGGCTGAAAAAATAAAAACGCATTAAATATTGAAATATTTTTGCCTGGTCCATAGACTCCAGTTTCAGGCCTTGATTACAGTAAACTAAAACAACATGTAAAAAGGCTAAATGATTGACACGTGTACAGTCGGTGACTCCTTTCTTTTTGTTCCTCTTACTGTTCGAATGCTCAGAATGTCAGTTTTTGCAGTTGACAGCTGAGCATTAGGCATGTGTATTGGATTGTATTAATAATACAATTGAGGATTCATTGCTGTTCAGGGACCCAGCAGTGGTAACTTGGCAGTGGTAGGGCTTGAACTAGCAACATTCTGATTACTAGTCAAGTAACCTCTGAATAGTATTATTATGATTAATATTATTAATATATCTTACACTGAGGTCTGCTGAAGCTTACCCAGGATCCTTTGCAGCAGCCTGCCATATGCACAAATCATTACGAAAGGACACAGAATCTCTAAACTCCCTTGTTTTATGTTATTAGTTTGTCTAATTCAATGTTAAAGCACTTTCCCCTGTAAACACTCTTTTTATGACCTCATTTCACCGTTTCATGACTTTATGCCACGAACCAACCAACTATTCTTTTATACAACTCTTTTCAAACACTTCAACCATTGTGGGTAATTACACTATTATACACCTGTAATTCTTGTTATGCTATTTATTTTATTGGTACTGTCGATACATCGATGTTAGGAGAAATACCTCATGAATACTTTAAATGAATCCTTAAAATGACACCTATTCCATTTACTAATGCTAAGCTTGCTACAGTCTGAACTTCTAGCAAGTCAAGAGAAGTCTCATGCAGTTTCTGTATTTTCTATAATTGCATAATATATGGATGGTTTTAAACTCAATAACATACGCACTTGCAAAATATGTGAATATAAAGGAACAAAAATAAATTAACATAACCACATACCTAAACATCATCTGGTACCATCACCCCATCACCCCTCAATGCAGTATGAGGATGGTCAGATTGTTGTATTTACTAATAGTTACCACTAGTATTAAAATAACAGTAAGCCCAAACTGTTCGACTATGTCCTCTTAAACAAACCTGTGATTTTTTAAATATTTGGACCACATCCTCCTGCAGAATAAAACAATCAGGAAATACAGTTGAGTTGGCCCATACCGCCCTCACATCAGTGTGATTTCCATCAATGACGTGTTATGGCTCTGGGTAAGGAACAATGTTATATTGTTCAATAAACTTTTCACAGGATGCATATTTTTCATTGTTTTAGCAAAGTTTTCGCTACCTCTATACAGCAAACACCAGAATCGACAAGGTTTACATTAATTATAGTCAGTAGAATTAAAGGGAAGAGGCCATATAAAAGGCTGGGATCTACGTTTAGCAGACTCGGCACTGTGTTACTAGATATTGCCCACATTCCAGTAATTTTATTAAGTCCTCTTTAAACAGAAAATAAAGATGAAGAATTAATTGAAGAGAGAAGTAGGTCCATTATTTATTTTGAGCTCAGCGTTACATACAAACGAGGCATAGTCCAGAATATGTCTAATAATCACACAAGGAACACACATTTTTATCCAGTTTTCACAACTGATTATGTGATTGCCAAACCTTCTCTACATACTGGTGTTTGAAATCTCAACCACTGTGTTCAACCATACATTATTCAATATATGCAAATTGAGATCTATCATTGTACAAATTGAAGCTTGACCCCAGTATATCCTATTGGAAGATTTTCCTGGTTTTTTTTTTTTTGTTGTTGTTGTTTTTGTTTTTAACAAAGATAATCTCAACTCATACCATCAAACACCTGCAAGATGATGTTGCAGGTCAGTATCACCCTGCTCTTATGGTAAGATAATGAACCTTGCTTAGCCACAGAACTCTCGAAGAGGCTTTCACGTCTTTTAAAAGCCGGGATCTTTACCAATACTTAGGAAGCTATTTCTCACGGGAACAGTCCAGAGTCATCTGCCGTAGACTTCCACAGAGGCCTTGAAACCACCTGCATCAGAGCCTCTGCTCTGCACTTACAGACCCACAAAGGCCTTAAGATACCCCAGAAACATTATTCCTCTTTATGCTTTCAAACACAGTCTTGCACCACTCTGCACCTGTTGCAGAGAGCTTCAAAGCCTATTATAATTAGATCACAGATCGCCTCATGAAAATACCTTTACCCCAAAACATTTTATTACCTCAGGTGGAACAGTGTGTATAGGCCTAGACCTCTTTAGATGTAACTTAGAACCGCCGGTGACCGCTGTATGCGTTTCTTTGGTTGTACAAGCTCCACTGAAGGACTCCATGAATAGTTGATGATGGAAGAGGGGTATATCAGATTCACCCCTTCTGCCTCCATGTGACAAATTAACACACTGCATAAACTTTTAGAAATAAATCAGTCTTTTAACAAATGGTAAACATTCTCTAGAAAAGATTATCTTGTAACAATTCATTGAGTATATGAACTGTTTTTGTGTCCTTATATCTATAAATGAAAAGTAATAAAACATTATAGATGATAAATAAATTACATAAAATGTATAAAAGTTCACAAATAAGAAAGTACCTGAGTCTGCACTTTTCTCCACAGATTCAAGAAACTCGTGAAAGTTGGAAGTTATAGAAACACATAGTACAGAATTATAGACTGACTGAGGTGTGAGCAGAAAGATCGCCATGATGTCCTTATATCTAAAGCACTCAAAGCATTGATGCTATGTAAATAAACTGTGATCCGATTGGTTCAATCTAAGTAAATAGATTCACCTACTTTGAAGTTAAAGTTTTTCTCAAAAGGTTAGAACTGGTTGACTATACTTTGCCGTGTTCTGTAATAGAAAATGTAAACATTTATATCTAAAATATTGCACGACAGAAATCAATTCAAGACTAACCTCTAATGACCGCTAGATGGGGGAAGATATCAAGTAATAAATGAGTCCAGATCCTCCTGCCCGACAATACGGTGAGACTCTGTTTTTACGTGTGATGGAAAATGATACGAAACTATGTATTATGTGATTCATATAAAATCACACTGATCCTTTTGTTCTTAAATTAATAATGCCGTTTGCACATTTATATCCGCCTGTTGCTGATTAAGTTGAACATGTATCAGGAACTGTTAACATCAAGGTCAACTTGACACACAACCCACACTGTTTGGAGTCAGTTTGGGTTGGTTTGTGGAAAAAACCAAGCTGAGAGCTGATTGGCTTATAGCCACAGCAACAAAGGAAAGAAGAGCTGCTTAAGAAAAGATGATTGGTTAAAGACAGCACAGGAGTAGTATAACTAGCCACGGTTTTGTATACTCGGGGCTCCCTACCTGAGGAGAGCCAAACATTTATTTTATTCTTTTTCTTATTAAATTACTCTCTTAATCACGTCTGACTTGCTGTTTGTTCAAAATTCCACAACATATGTCATTACTACGCCGCACAAAAAAGACCGCCATATTTGTACTTCCACAATGTGAAAAGGCGTCATTTTCTATGCAAACGAATGAATAAACACCATGCCATGCCTTGCTGTATCCCCTCTTTGCACCGCTGGACAGACACACTCATGACACTGTACTCATCAAAAGCAGCACCAGAGACGCACTGAGTCATATCCCGCTACACACCTCTCAGGCCAGCTTGTTTGCACGTTTTGTCATAAAACTTAAAATGTCATTTGTTGCCATTATATATAAAATTACCTATTTAAAAAAACAAATAAATCAAAAAGTACTTGTGACTAGAGAAACACGTGGCTAATCACCTACAAGAAATAATGTCAGTGATGTTTGGGGCAGGTGTTTCAAACGTGCCCAGACTCTTGAGAAGCACCTAAACGCACACACAAGGGTGTCCGCTTCCCATAGTGCTGCAAATACTGCAGGAAGGGCTTTGGTGAAACAGGCCACATGGAGGAGCAGAAGACAATCCACACAACTGAAGAAGCCCGTAGCTGCCCAGTATGTCAGAATCCACATGGGAGAAGAACCCTGTAGCTGCCCAGTATGTCAGAAGCAAATTGTGCAGGTGGGTAATGAACCATATTTGTACCCATTCGTATGTTGGGAGCAAATCAGTTGAAGACTTGAACAGTATGTTAACAATCAGTTAAAATTACTGTTGATGACAAGAAAACAATGGCTAATATGTTCCTTCACAGCTATGTCATTGGTTGATCTATTTTTGTCAGATTTAGTGCTTGTTTGGGCAAGTGTGTTAAAGTCTTCCTTTGTTTTTGGTTTTGTTCCTTTTCATATAGTTGTTTATTCCTTTTTGTCTAGTGATGTCCATTATCCATTTAAAATCTGTCAAATTAAACAAATGTGAAACGAATTCCATAGTATTCAGATTTGATTGCAAAAGAGACCAACCACTCCCCGTATTTTGAATTTTGCATATACAGTATATGTGCAGTTCCAGCCTAGTCCATTGATCCAAAATCTGGCCCAGATGTATCTGTTGACTGCAAATTTGAATGATTTCTGTGCTCTGCAGCAAAGGAGCGTTTGGTTACTATCTGATGGATTAAAATAGGCTTGTTGGTAGCAAAGACATCACTAAAGTGTACAGAGCAAAGGTACTCCAGGACCAGGATGGGTAAGTAGCAGCTTGATCAGTGGAATCTTCTGTGAGACGTAACAGGATTTCGGTCTTAAATGTAATGTTAGATCAAGTGAAAAACTTTAGTGGATTGAAATACAGATAAATAAATCCACTAAAAGTGCATCTGCATCATTGGTTAAAAAGTTGTTCTGCTAGTTGTCTGATTTTGTTCCAGTAATCTAATGTTTCCTGGGACTAGGTGGTTCAAGATTATATTGGTGTTTGCTTTATTTCTGTGATTTTTTTAACCATAGTCTAATTGTTTATACTGTCTACCAAATGCAATACTGAGTAGTGAAACACTGACACAATCCCTTTTGGCATCGGACATTTGTAATAATTTCAATAATCTACAGTTGTAAATCAAGAGGGCAGCACCATTTTAAAGTCTAGTTTCCTTTCTCTCTCTCACTTTCTGGAATTTTTCCATCTGTGTTTTTATTAAATTTAAAGATGGAAAGGGTATTAAAACTCCCTTTAACTGACATCTCTTCCACTGAACTTGTAGAGAAAGTGATGATATGAAGATGATTATGTTTATCGCTTTCACTCAGAGATCATTGTCTGAGGGTCATGTTGTACAGTTCACGATGCCCCGGGTTGCAATCAGGAGGTTTAACAGTGATGTGCCAAACAGTTGTCTGTGGTGTTCTATATGATCATCACAGAACATCACACATAACTGGTCAAATTGTATCTCCAGTAGGATATTTGTGTATTATACTATATATTAGCAGCATAACTTTATGATGCAATTAAAAACCCCATCCCCCTGAATACCAATCATATTACATATCTGGGTATTAAATTCTCTTCCCAGTTGTCTGTTATTCAAAAATAAATAGTCATCCAATTATTAAAACAATAAGCGACGAACTTCATTGATGGACAAATTTGCCCCTTATGCTCTTTGGACAAACTGCAATAATTAAAATGAGAATATTACCTAAACGAAATTATTTGTTTTCAATTATTCCAGCGCCACCAACCTGTCTAAAATCTTTGGACAACATCATAACTTGATTCTACTGGAAAAATAAATCACATAGAATCAAACTCACAACATTACAGAACTGTAGTTGATTATTGCAAATCAACTATAATATGGTATAAAATGGATAAAACTTAGTATATCAGACAGAATATGGATAGACATATAGCAAACATTATGCAAAGATCTAAAAGTCAGACTTACCATTTATCAGTCAAATCAATTAAAGAACATTCATGATCAACAATTTGTGGGTGGCCATGATACTAACAGCCTGGTGGAAATTTCACAAGATATCAAACTCCAGACTCACATAAACATAACACTGCTTTCATGTCACTTCCACAAGTAGCCCAAACATAAGATATAGAAAGCAGGTAAGAGCAACTATCAGTTCAGAGACATTAAACTCACCTGCATCCATATCAGTATTATAAACATTCCTAATACAAAAAAACTATCACATAAGATATACAAACTAATAATGAAATCAAATCGCATAATTACTCTCCCATCGAGACAATGGGAGGAAGATTTATTACTAGCTCCCGACGCCACAGTTTGGATTAAAATGTGTAATAATAATTACCACATGACAGCAACACTAACCTACAATGCATTCAGTACAAAATAATACATAGATTACATTATACTACACATTGGATGTTTAAAATTGGTTTCACAAGCTCAGCAATCTGTACATACTTTACTCCAAAGACAGCTGACGATTACATTCACATCGTGTGGCAGAGCACACCTATCAAGCAATTTTGGCAATAAGTAATCACACACATGTCCCATGATTTAAATAACCCTATCCATCCAACACCATCTTTATGTCTCCTAGGAGACATGTCATCAACCAATGTGACAATAGAAAAAAAACAGGATAATATATATATAACATTATTAATTGCAAATACAAACATACTCATGAATTGGAAAACAAAAAATAATATTAGTGTCACCGAATGGAAAAATCTATTGATAGACTACATATCAATGGAAAAAAATCTCAGAATGAATCAATAAGAACCAATAACCTAGACTGGACTCCTTTGATAAAAAGTTTACAGAGCTAATCCATAAATGATAAATATCCCAATCTAGTACGTGTACATATACAGTGCACTCGCACATAGCCTCTCTCTCTCTCTCCCACACACACACACAGGCAGACGCACACAAGCAGTCACACACGAACACACACACACACACACACACACACACACACACACACACACACACACACACACACACACACACACACACACACACACACACACACATTCCCGTAATGGTGCAGGTGGCAAATACTTAAAATACTCTATCTGCATTTCCCGTTTGTCTGTTTCGTCTCTGTTCGTCTTATTTTTCCTCTCTCCCCTATTCCCGTTTCCCCCACGTTATTTATGTCTGTTCATACGTTTTATACACCCGATATAGTTGGACACAGTGAGAAGTTAGAAATAAATAATGAATAAATAATAAAGTTCTAAAGGTCCTCCGATGGGCGGAAATCAATTGATATATTTATTTCTCCAGATTTCTAACTCGGAGAGAAAAAGACGTCCTTTTACAAATCGCACCTCGTTGTGGAACTCTACTAAGGTTTACAATCCAGGCGATGATTTTTAACCTCAAAGAACATAGGCCTGCTCCAAGGCAAACTGATTTCATCCCATTAATTAACTTTAATGCGATGTTTTTTGCCGAGCATTAGGCTAAAGAAAATGAATGTTGCTGCGTTTATCAAACTAAAAGTATTTATTCTGAGCCATGCGGTAAATGATTCAGTGTGAGCAGCATATGGACGATTTTTGGAAAATGCTGTGACTAGGTAATATTTTGAAATATAAGGCGTTGTTAAAGCCTCTCATTCACGCTATTAACGTTATAAGTTAAAATAATTGAATAATTCATAAATAAATAAATAGCGTTTGTATAATATTTAAAAATAAACATTTACGTAAAAGCACTCTTACGTAACAACCAAGTTGTCATGTATTTGAATCTAAAGCTAAAGTGTTGCTATGATCGCTTTGGTCGGTCGACACTTGCCTGGCTCTGTTGAATTGCTGTTTCAAACTGTTTTATAATTCGTGCAGTTAGATCATTTGGTTAAATCATTTACGATTTTATTTTATTCATTTACTACTTTCGACTACGATTTCCAGAAAGGTTGACCGACGATCCTCACGAAAATGAATCCAAGTGCTCCAAGTTCGCCGATGACTTCGTTGTACGTGGGTGACCTTCATCCAGACGTTACCGAGGCCATGCTATACGAGAAATTCAGTCCTGCTGGCGCAATAGTCTCCGTACGGATTTGCAGGGACGCGATGACCCTCCGCTCACTTGGATACGCATACGTGAACTTTCAGCAGCAGGCAGATGCTGAGCGTGCTTTGGACACTATGAACTTTAACATCATCAAAGGCAGACCTGTGCGAATTATGTGGTCCCAGAGAGACCCCTCTCTGAGGAAGAGTGGAGTTGGCAACATCTTCATCAAGAACCTTGACAAGTCTATTGACAGCGAAGCTCTTTACGACACATTCTCTGCCTTTGGGAACATCCTTTCCAGCAAGGTGGTGTGTGACGAGAATGGCTCTAAGGGCTACGGCTTTGTGCACTTTGAGACCCGTGAGGCTGCGGAGAGAGCAATTGAGAGACTTAATGGCATGTTGCTCAATGACCGCAAAGTGTTCATTGGCCACTTCAAGTCTCGCAAGGAGCGAGAGGCTGAGATGGGGGCCAGGGCCAAAAAGTTCACCAATGTGTACGTCAAGAACTTTGGAGAGGACATGGACGACGACAAGCTGAAGGAGATCTTCAGCAAGTTTGGCCAAACGCTGAGCACTCGCGTCATGACAGACGAGAGCGGCAAGTCCAAGGGCTTTGGCTTTGTGAACTACGAGAGGCACGAGGATGCCCAGAGGGCTGTGGATGAGATAAATGGGAAGGAGCTGAATGGGAAGAAGGTGTATGTGGGTTATGCCCAGAAGAAAGGCGAGAGGCAGACAGGGCTGAAACGAAAGTTTGAGCAGATGAAGCAGGACGGTATGACTCGCTACCAGGGAGACAACCTGTACGTCAAGAACCTAGACGACGGTCTGGACGACGCGCGTCTACGTAAGGAGTTCTCTCCGTTCGGGACCATCACAAGTGCCAAGGTGATGATGGAGGGCGGCCGCTCCAAAGGGTTCGGCTTCGTGTGTTTCTCCTCGCCGGAGGAGGCCGCCACGGCCATGACGGAGATGAATGGGCGCGTTGTAGGCACCAAGCCGCTGTACGTGGCTCTGGCGCAGCGCAAGGAGGAGCGGCAGGCCCACCTCTCCAACAAGTACATGAAGCGCACGGCCAGCGTGAGTGCCTTGCCCAACCTCGTGCTCAACCCCTACCAGCCTGCCCCGCCCTCCGGCTACAACATGGAAGCCATTCCACAAGCTCAGAACTGGCCTGCCTACTGCGCAAGCAGCCAGCTGGCACAACTCCTCCCCAGCCCTTGCTGGGCCATGCAGTGCGTCCACCCACAGCAAGTCCAGGATATGCCGAGTGCCATCGGTCCAGCCGCATCCTGCCCGCAGGCCTTCAGCGCCATCCGACCAACCACCGCCTGCCAGGTCCCACGCACGATGGCCTATCAGACCATGGCATCTGAGGCTCCGGGGACAGGGATGGCCAGCGCGGAAGCTGCCAACAAGGCGTCGCTGGTGAGAGCAGTACCACAGTACAAAACCACCTCAGGCGTTCACAGCCCACAGCAACACCTGGGCACACAGCCCTTAGATATAAATGTCGAACTTACCATTTATCAGTCAAATCAATTATAAAACATTTATGTTTCTCAACCCACAGCAGCACCTGGGGGCAGAGCTCCAGGTGCCCGTGCAGCTGGCTGCGGTCCATGTGCAGGGTCAGGAACCTCTCAGTGCCTCCATGCTGGCTGCTGCACCTCCACAGGAGCAGAAGCAGATACTGGGTGAGCGTCTGTTTCCCCTGATCCAGAACATGCAGCCCACCCTTGCAGGGAAGATCACGGGTCTGTTCCTGGAACTGGACAACTCGGAGCTACTGCATATGCTGGAGTCTCCTGAGTCTCTGCACCCTAAGGTGGATGAGGCAGTCGCTGTGCTCCAGGACCAGTGCGCGCAGGAAGCCGCTCAAAAACTTTAACCAGTGCTGCGCTTCTGGCTGTCTAATGGAAGAATAAGCAGTAAAAAAAATTAACATTTTAACTGAAAAAAATAAACATTGAAACTGAAATGCATTGAACATTGAAATATTTTTGCCATGTCTGTAGACATCAAGCCTGTAAGGGTTGGCACCAGGCCGAGGCCCCCTCGACCAGAGGGAGGCGTCGAGTCAACCACGCCACTGATCAGGATCAACACCCAACAGCTGGGCTAGACCTTATATAAGCCCAGTGACCCAATCATTCAGTGCTGGGTTTTTGATAAAGTTTTGAGCCAAGCTCCTAGCCGGTAACTCTGGGTATTGAGGTCTGTGAGCCCTTGTGCTATGCCTCTTTTCTGTTCTGCGAGGGTGTCAGTGTTTTTACACGTCCCCTCCCTTCTCCAGTTTTCCCCTCTCGAGTCTGTCTCTCTCCTGAGGCTTCCCTTAGCCATTCAAGTTTCTCCCCGTTTTCTGGTTTTGTTTGGGAGCTTTTAGTTCGAGTTTTCCCCAGTGCATCGGGGTTGCCATTTCTTTCCGTGGCGTTCTTTGTTCTCCCCTTTTCCACGCTCACCGAGGTGTTTCGTTTTTTCCTCTTGTTTTGCTTGATCCAAGCTCTAACTGTTCTGCACACGAGCCCACCATTGTTAGAGTGTGGCTGCTTACCCAGTAAGCTATTGGTGTCCTCACCTAGCTGACCTGGATTCAAAACCACCTTACAAAGTCCAGGCCTTGGTTATTCTAAGCTTAAAATGAAAACGACAGAAAAAGGTAAAATCATTTCAAGTTTGGTTTATTTGTCGCATACATAGTCATACACAGTATAACTCACAGTGAAATGGTTGAGTGCTCTGTCCAATCTGAGGAAAAAGAAAAACAGGGGTGCATAGAGAAATATATTCTATATATATACAAAAATATATTAATAGTGCATGTACAATATATATATATATATATATATATATATATATATATATATATATATATATATATATATATATATAATGTTTATATGTACAATGTATATATGGATATTTATATATGTATGTACAGAATGTACAGTCCCATCTTGCAATTGACATATTTACAGTTATATGTTACATGGTGGTAATTGAACATATTACAGTTATATTGAACATATTACAGTTATTTCTATTACATATTACAGATTTTGACATGAACAGCTGATCATTTTTTTGTTTTTATTCCTCTTAAAGTTTGAATGTTCAGATTGTCAGTTCTTACAGGTCATAGCTGATCATTAGATAAGTGTATTGGGTTGCATTAATATAAATGTAAAGATCAAAAAAACAAAACCCCACAGTGTAGCTTAAAATAGAGAATAATTCTGTAATATTCCTTTATGTACAACACAATTTCAAATGACCTTATTAACAAACCAGTAAAGACAGGACGAGAAGCAAAGGTCACTTACACGTATTAAATCTTGAAGCAAACAAACTGCAGCTGCAAGTGCCACACTGCCATCCAGTTCCACTCTCTGGTCTGGCGACGGTCATATTACAGGAGCAACGAGAGGCTGCCAACAGTTTCTTTTAGCTTGTCTACTGAGACGGTGAAACTGGCCAACCAGGTGAAAAGCATTGTGAAGGAGAAACGACTTCGACTGCCGACGTGGGAAAGTAGCAGTCAGAGCAGGTCTATTGGAGCAGTGCGATGGACTCTGCCCAACAATGGGCTGCAAGCCCACATCTCTGCACATAGCAACAGTATGTGGTTCCTAGGTGCCCAGTCGGCTAGTTTTAAAGTTCAATTCAAATATTAAATAAAAATGCAGACTTCAGAATTGGTTAAATAGCATAACTGTGCACGTACTTTATTGTAGGTTAACATTAACACGCATTATTGAGGCACCCTCTGGAGAATGTCTAAAAATCAGAGAACCCACATTTTCATACATTTTTCAGTAGTGGTTATGTATTCACCCCACATTCCTTTACATATTTGCGTTTGTCTTCACGTCCATTGCATCCAAACCATACATTTGTCAATATATGCAAAGTAATATAAAACACCCACACCAGTTGGAACCTGTTAACACCACATTCCAAGAGATTTCTCTTGACCTTATCCTAAAGAGATGGTCCTGAGCCTGATGGAAATAATATCTCATACTTGGGAGGACATGGACGACAACAAGCTAAATGAGATCTTCAGCAAGTTCGGCCCAACGCTGAGCCGTCGCGTCATGACAGACGAGAGCGGCAAGTCCAAGGGCTTTGGCTTTGTGAGCTTCGAGAGGCACGAGGATGCCAAAAGGGCTGTGGATGAGATGAACGGGAAGAAGTTGAATGGGAAGCAGCTGTATGTGGCTCGTGCCCAGAAGAAAGGCGAGAGGCAGACAGAGCTCAAACGCAAGTTTGAGCAGATGAAGCAGGACGGCACGACTCGCTACCAGGGAGTGAACCTGTACGTTAAAAACCTAGACGACAGTCTGGACGACGAGCGTCTGCGTAAAGAGTTCTCTCTATTCGGGACAATCACGAGTGCCAAGGTGATGACGGAGGGCGGCCGCTCCAAAGGGTTCGGCTTTGTGTGTTTCTCCTCGCCGGAGGAGGCCACCGAGGCAATGAAGGAGATGAACGGGTGCATCGTAGGCACCAAGCCGCTGTACGTGGCCCTGGCGCAGCGCAAGGAGGAGCGGCAGGCCCACCTCACCCACCAGTACATGCAGCGCATGGCCAGCGTGAGTGCCGTGCGCAACCCAGTGCTCAACCCCTACCAGCCCGCCCCGCCCTCCGGCTACTTCATGATGGCCATTCCACAGGCTCAGAACTGGGCTACCTGCTACCCGAGCAGGCAACTGGCACAGCTCCACCCCAGCACCCGCTGGGCTACGCACAGCATTCAGCCACAGCATTTCCAATACATGCCGAGTACCATCAGGCCCGCTGCAGACCAATCTCTGGGCCAGGAACCTCTCACTGCCTCCGTGCTGGATCTGGAACCTCCGCAGGAGCAGAAGCAGATGTTGGGTGATCGATGGTCTGTTTCCCGTGATCCAGAACATGCACCCCAACCTTGCAGGGACGGGTTTGCTCCTGGAGATCGACAACTTGGAGCTTCCGCTTATGCTGGCTGAAAAAATAAAAACGCATTAAATATTGAAATATTTTTGCCTGGTCCATAGACTCCAGTTTCAGGCCTTGATTACAGTAAACTAAAACAACATGTAAAAAGGCTAAATGATTGACACGTGTACAGTCGGTGACTCCTTTCTTTTTGTTCCTCTTACTGTTCGAATGCTCAGAATGTCAGTTTTTGCAGTTGACAGCTGAGCATTAGGCATGTGTATTGGATTGTATTAATAATACAATTGAGGATTCATTGCTGTTCAGGGACCCAGCAGTGGTAACTTGGCAGTGGTAGGGCTTGAACTAGCAACATTCTGATTACTAGTCAAGTAACCTCTGAATAGTATTATTATGATTAATATTATTAATATATCTTACACTGAGGTCTGCTGAAGCTTACCCAGGATCCTTTGCAGCAGCCTGCCATATGCACAAATCATTACGAAAGGACACAGAATCTCTAAACTCCCTTGTTTTATGTTATTAGTTTGTCTAATTCAATGTTAAAGCACTTTCCCCTGTAAACACTCTTTTTATGACCTCATTTCACCGTTTCATGACTTTATGCCACGAACCAACCAACTATTCTTTTATACAACTCTTTTCAAACACTTCAACCATTGTGGGTAACTACACTATTATACACCTGTAATTCTTGTTATGCTATTTATTTTATTGGTACTGTCGATACATCGATGTTAGGAGAAATACCTCATGAATACTTTAAATGAATCCTTAAAATGACACCTATTCCATTTACTAATGCTAAGCTTGCTACAGTCTGAACTTCTAGCAAGTCAAGAGAAGTCTCATGCAGTTTCTGTATTTTCTATAATTGCTTAATATATGGATGGTTTTAAACTCAATAACATACGCACTTGCAAAATATGTGAATATAAAGGAACAAAAATAAATTAACATAACCACATACCTAAACATCATCTGGTACCATCACCCCATCACCCCTCAATGCAGTATGAGGATGGTCAGATTGTTGTATTTACTAATAGTTACCACTAGTATTAAAATAACAGTAAGCCCAAACTGTTCGACTATGTGCTCTTAAACAAACCTGTGATTTTTTAAATATTTGGACCACATCCTCCTGCAGAATAAAACAATCAGGAAATACAGTTGAGTTGGCCCATACCGCCCTCACATCAGTGTGATTTCCATCAATGACGTGTTATGGCTCTGGGTAAGGAACAATGTTATATTGTTCAATAAACTTTTCACAGGATGCATATTTTTCATTGTTTTAGCAAAGTTTTCGCTACCTCTATACAGCAAACACCAGAATCGACAAGGTTTACATTAATTATAGTCAGTAGAATTAAAGGGAAGAGGCCATATAAAAGGCTGGGATCTACGTTTAGCAGACTCGGCACTGTGTTACTAGATATTGCCCACATTCCAGTAATTTTATTAAGTCCTCTTTAAACAGAAAATAAAGATGCAGACTCAAGAACTAATTGAAGAGAGTAGTAGGTCCATTATTTATTTTGAGCTCAGCGTTACATACAAACGAGGCATAGTCCAGAATATGTCTAATAATCACACAAGGAACACACATTTTTATCCAGTTTTCACAACTGATTATGTGATTGCCACACCTTCTCTACATACTGGTGTTTGAAATCTCCACCACTGTGTTCAACCATACATTATTCAATATATGCAAATTGAGATCTATCATTGTACAAATTGAAGCTTGACCCCAGTATATCCTATTGGAAGATTTTCCTGTTTTTTTTTTTTGTTGTTGTTTTTTTTGTTTTTAACAAAGATGATCTCAACTCATACCATCAAACACCTGCAAGATGATGTTGCAGGTCAGTATCACCCTGCTCTTATGGTAAGATAATGAACCTTGCTTAGCCACAGAACTCTCGAAGAGGCTTTCACGTCTTTTAAAAGCCGGGATCTTTCCCAATACTTAGGAAGCTATTTCTCACGGGAACAGTCCAGAGTCATCTGCCGTAGACTTCCACAGAGGCCTTGAAACCACCTGCATCAGAGCCTCTGCTCTGCACTTACAGACCCAAAAAGGCCTTAAGATACCCCAGAAACATTATTCCTCTTTATGCTTTCAAACACAGTCTTGCACCACTCTGCACCTGTTGCAGAGAGCTTCAAAGCCTATTATAATTAGATCACAGATCGCCTCATGAAAATACCTTTACCCCAAAACATTTTATTACCTCAGGTGGAACAGTGTGTATAGGCCTAGACCTCTTTAGATGTAACTTAGAACCGCCGGTGACCGCTGTATGCGTTTCTTTGGTTGTACAAGCTCTACTGGAGGACTCGATGAATAGTTGATGATGGAAGAGGGGTATATCAGATTCACCCCTTCTGCCTCCATGTGACAAATTAACACACTGCATAAACTTTTAGAAATAAATCAGTCTTTTAACAAATGGTAAACATTCTCTAGAAAAGATTATCTTGTAACAATTCATTGAGTATATGAACTGTTTTTGTGTCCTTATATCTATAAATGAAAAGTAATAAAATATTATAGATGATAAATAAATTACATAAAATGTATAAAAGTTCACAAATAAGAAAGTACCTGAGTCTGCACTTTTCTCCACAGATTCAAGAAACTCGTGAAAGTTGGAAGCTATAGAAACACATAGTACAGAATTATAGACTGACTGAGGTGTGAGCAGAAAGATCGCCATGATGTCCTTATATCTAAAGCACTCAAAGCATTGATGTTATGTAAATAAACTGTGATCCGATTGGTTCAATCTAAGTAAATAGATTCACCTACTTTGAAGTTAAAGTTTTTCTCAAAAGGTTAGAACTGGTTGACTATACTTTGCCGTGTTCTGTAATAGAAAATGTAAACATTTATATCTAAAATATTGCACGACAGAAATCAATTCAAGACTAACCTCTAATGACCGCTAGATGGGGGAAGATATTAAGTAATAAATGAGTCCAGATCCTCCTGCCCGACAATACGGTGAGACTCTGTTTTTACGTGTGATGGAAAATGATACGAAACTATGTATTATGTGATTCATATAAAATCACACTGATCCTTTTGTTCTTAAATTAATAATGCTGTTTGCACATTTGTATCCGCCTGTTGCTGATTAAGTTGAACATGTATCAGGAACTGTTAACATCAAGGTCAACTTGACACACAACCCACACTGTTTGGAGACAGTTTGGGTTGGTTTGTGGAAAAAACCAAGCTGAGAGCTGATTGGCTTATAGCCACAGCAACAAAGGAAAGAAGAGCTGCTTAAGAAAAGATGATTGGTTAAAGACAGCACAGGAGTAGTATAACTAGCCACGGTTTTGTATACTCGGGGCGCCCTACCTGAGGAGAGCCAAACATTTATTTTATTCTTTTTCTTATTAAATTACTCTCTTAATCACATCTGACTTGCTGTTTGTTCAAAATTCCACAACATATGTCATTACTACGCCGCACAAAAAAGACCGCCATATTTGTAGTTCCACAATGTGAAAAGGCGTCATTTTCTATGCAAACGAATGAATAAACACCATGCCATGCCTTGCTGTATCCCCTCTTTGCACCGCTGGACAGACACACTCATGACACTGTACTCATCAAAAGCAGCACCAGAGACGCACTGAGTCATATCCCGCTACACACCTCTCAGGCCAGCTTGTTTGCACGTTTTGTCATAAAACTCAAAATGTCATTTGTTGCCATTATATATAAAATTACCTATTTAAAAAAAACAAATAAATCAAAAAGTACTTGTGGCTAGAGAGACACGTGGCTAATCACCTACAAGAAATAATGTCAGTGATGTTTGGGGCAGGTGTTTCAAACTTGCCCAGACTCTTGAGAAGCACCTAAACGCTCACACAAGGGTGTCCGCTTGCCATAGTGCTGCAAATACTGCAGGAAGGGCTTTGGTGAAACAGGCCACATGGAGGAGCAGAAGACAATCCACACAACTGAAGAAGCCCATAGCTGCCCAGTATGTCAGAAGCAATTTGTGCAGCTGGGTAATGAACCATATTTGTACCCATTCGTATGTTGGGAGCAAATCAGTTGAAGACTTGAACAGTATGTTAACAATCAGTTAAAATTACTGTTGATGACAAGAAAACAATGGCTAATATGTTCCTTCACAGCTATGTCATTGGTTGATCTATTTTTGTCAGATTTAGTGCTTGTTTGGGCAAGTGTGTTAAAGTCTTCCTTTGTTTTTGGTTTTGTTCCTTTTCATATAGTTGTTTATTCCTTTTTGTCTAGTGATGTCCATTATCCATTTAAAATCTGTCAAATTAAACATGTGAAACGAATTCCATAGTATTCAGATTTGATTGCAAAAGAGACCAACCACTCCCCGTATTTTGAATTTTGCATATACAGTATATGTGCAGTTCCAGCCTAGTCCACTGATCCAAAATCTGGCCCAGATGTATCTGTTGACTGCAAATTTGAATGATTTCTGTGCTCTGCAGCAAAGGAGCGTTTGGTTACTATCTGATGGATTAAAATAGGCTTGTTGGTAGCAAAGACATCACTAAAGTGTACAGAGCAAAGGTACTCCAGGACCAGGATGGGTAAGTAGCAGCTTGATCAGTGGAATCTTCTGTGAGACGAAACAGGACGTCGGTCTTAAATGTAATGTTAGATCAAATGAAAAACTTTAGTGGATTGAAATACAGATAAATAAATCCACTAAAAGTGCATCTGCATCATTGGTTAAAAAGTTGTTCTGCTAGTTGTCTGATTTTGTTCCAGTAATCTAATGTTTCCTGGCACTAGGTGGTTCAAGATTATATTGGTGTTTGCTTTATTTCTGTGTTTTTTTTAACCATAGTCTGCTTGTTTATACTGTCTAACAAATGCAATACTGAGTAGTGAAACACTGACACAATCCCTTTTGGAAGTCAGACATTTGTAATAATTTCAATAATCTACAGTTGTAAGTCAAGAGGGCAGCACCATTTTAAAGTCTAGTTTCCTTTCTCTGTCTCACTTTCTGGAATTTTTCCGTCTGTGTTTTTATTAAAGTTAAAAATGGATAGGGTATTAAAACTCCCTTTCACTGACGTCTCTTCCACTGAACTTGTAGAGAAAGTGATGATATGAAGATGATTATGTTTATCACATTCACTCAGAGATCATTGTCTGAGGGTCATGTTGTACAGTTCACGATGCCCCGGGTTGCAATCAGGAGGTTTAACAGTGATGTGCCAAACAGTTGTCTGTGGTGTTCTATATGATCTAAAAGTCAGACTTACCATTTATCAGTCAAATCAATTAAAGAACATTCATGATCAACAATTTGTGGGTGGCCATGATACTAACAGCCTGGTGGAAATTTCACAAGATATCAAACTCCACACTAACATAAACATAACACTGCTTTCATGTCACTTCCACAAGTAGCCCAAACATAAGATATAGAAAGCAGGTAAGAGCGGAGCAGTCAATGTGCCTAATATGACTGCAAAAGCCTGGCAGGACAGGAGGTATTCCTGCTTCTGCTAATCAGCAAAAGGAAGCTCCTGGCAAAGTGACGTGGACTGCAAAAAAATCACCAGGAAGGTCAAGCTACAAATGCCAGAGAGGAGCAGGGAGCACCAAAAGTTCCATAGCATCCTGCGGAAAGAGTACCACATAAGCATGGAAACAGTACAGCAACCCATGGTATGAGCATGGACAGATGAGGAAGAGCTGCTAGAACAGTACGTCCCCAATAAGCAGGCAGGATGTGGATCCGTCTCACTATTTCATCGGCAGAAATGCAGGAGCAGGTGATAATACTCCTGGGCCCAGCACTCTTCAACCTGGGTACTTTAAGGAGAACACGGCAGCCTCCCAAAAGTGATACAAAGTCCCAAAATGGCTATTACCTGTGCTGAATAACAGTATGAAGGACAAATCTACCCCTGTCCAAAGTTTAATTGATTTAACTGAATGCCAACTATACTACCACCATCAATCTGTGTAAGGTGTACTTGCAAGTGCCTTTAGCACCAAAAGCAAAAGAACTCAGTGTTTTCAACACATTTCATCCAAGCATCATCATGTGAAATGTTGTTCTTTTCGGAAATTCTTCATCTAAATATGGTTGTGTTGCTAATGAGATCATATTATTTGTTACTCTTTAAACCTTATTATTCCTTTAAGATTCAAAGTCTACTGTGTTAGGAAACCTATGTGAGAATATAAAATCAGCAGTTTCTGCATGCTTGTGTGATGAATACAGAAAGTGATCTCTTATACCTGCGGAATTAAGGCTTCAAATGTCTTGGTGTTCAGACGATATGGAGAGGCTCTGGGAATCTGGAAGGATAAACGTTTGTTTCATTTTCAGGGACTGTTGATCATTTATTTGTCCATTCATTTATTACACTATTAAGGGATTATTAATGTGCACTGGGAGAACAGTATAAAGTTATCAGTCTTCTTTATCAGTCTTCTAACTAAACAGCCTGGTCTTGTAAGGTAACCACATGCACACCTTTCCCTCAGTGATGGCAAGGAGTGGTTTAAACTCACCATGTCATCTGTGATTCTGAGTGTGAGTGCTCCTGCATTTTTCTACACAAAGCCTGCTGAGTTGGCAGTGAAGGCAGAGATGCCCATATACAGCATGTTGCTTTCATCAGGTGGCAGTGAAAATGGTGTCGGGGCAAAAGCGGGTTTCTTGTGCACTCCAATGTTGTAAAACTCCCCCTATATAGAGAGCAATGCAGAGATTAACTTATTCTTTTACAGCTCCTGGGTCTTGATTCTTCGTTCAGATTAAACTGTTTTATCAGTGTAACCTTTGTGTAACCTTTTTTTCCTACAAAAGCCCAACAGTGCTTTCTGGATACACTTAGGCACAGTTTTGCAAGTGCTCCTGTTATTCCCTGTTAATTCAGATCTTTGGCTCAGAAAGGCTTTCTTATGATCATTATTCTTATGCTTTGACAACTTGTGCCTTTTTTAACTTGTGCCTGAAAACCCCTTTACCTATGCCAATGATAAAACACTGATGAACTCCTGCAAACAAGTTGTAGTTTATTAATTAGTGCATTAATCTTAGTTTGGGATCTTTAATGACCATCTTAATCTGTGTATATTATTTGATTGTTGGTTCTTTCCTAGCTGAATGTAACTTCCTCTCACAGTAGTGTACAACTTCCAAGCTTATCAAAGGATAGTGTTGTAGTCAGGACCATTAAAAAATCATTCAAGCAAAGACCAAGATTTTGTAGTGTTTGAATCTGAGACAAGAATGAGACTTATTTAACAATGATTTTACTTTAATTATACCACTCACTGATAATGTATTGTAAATTGTCATTGTCATAAATAATTGTCATTATAAAGGCAGCTGAATATAAACAAATATAAAGCAAAAAGGTTCATATGGTCATTTTTATTATTAAATTAAAACATAGTAATACTTAAATAATTGCTATCTGCCCTTGGGTCAATCATGGAAAGGATTAATTAGATGTGTTCTGTAATGTGTTAAATCCTCTCGATAAATGCATAGCTTTAGCTATATCATAAAACATATGATGAGTCCTTTTCTCATTATTACTTGTGTACAACAAAAGTTTGTGTGACAAGCAGCAACATGTATATTTGCCAATTTATGAAAACGGGAGTATGCGCAGTGGGAGAGTAAATATCTTTTAAAATGACTCTCAATTAATGGCAATGCATTTACAATAAGTCTCTTGCCACAATAACAACACTGTCTGGATTTGCCATCAGCTGGTTGATTGCAGCATCGTGCAGCCTGCAGCCTAGCATTTGTTTGCAGGGGAACATACACTGCCATAATTATTACCATAATGAATTTTTTAAGGAGAAAGAATAGTCTGTACATTAATGTTAAAAATTCCAGATCCAGATAGCAGTGTTTATGTATGTCAGTGGCTGTGCACCAGTACTTGTGAATGTACACACACAAACCTCACCCTTTGGGTCTTCCCCAAGTCCCCTGTCCTGTTCACACTACTAGCTAAGAGCAACCAGCTAACTTGATAGCAGTGTGACTCAATAATAATAATAATAATAATAATAGTAATAATAATAATAATAATAATAATAATAATAATAATAATAATATGGCGCTTCCATGCACATCAGCAAGCAAATAGGAACACTAGCACTTGCATGAAATTAAGCATATTAGCATTTCAGAAGGCAGATTATTTAGCCTGCTAAAATAGCAGGTGTGGCAGCAAATGTCTGTTCAAAACACTATGTCACAGGTATGAGTATCATGTATTTGATATAGTATGATTGTTCATGTTTGTAAATTTAAAGCTTACAAATGCTGTATTTACAGTGTATTGCAGGTTATTAAAATGTGGCAGTAATTATTAGGATATAGAGAATTGTAGTGTTTAAACAAATCATTATGTCAGAAGTATGTTTAGGGGAGAATACACCCTGACCCACCCAGAGTTAACACACACTTACCTTACATTATTGATCATAAACTTGAATAGCTACAATACTGTCTGCTAATCATGCAGTTTGAAGTTTGCAAAGTGTGTACCCAGACAAAATCTGTGTTAAAACTTTCCTTTAACACTGAGTCATACATGAGTCAGACATGATTCTGAATAAATGAATGAATGAAAAAATGAAAAGCCTTATTTCATTTCAAACTGCACTTCAGGAACACTGAGCTCAAGTTCTGAGGAAACTTCCCTGCATATTTTCAGGGGTTTTCTGCCTCACCATGCCTGAATCACCTCATAAGGAGCTTGATAATGAGGAGACAGGGTGACTGAGGCAGTGAACACTCCTCACTGAGCATACTGGCTTCCAAGAGCTGGAGCTGGGAAGACCTATAGGTCTGTGACACACACTCCCACCCAGTCCTGATACTAAGAAGGTGGAACCTACAGGCTAATATGCAGCTGCCTGTGCATCAATAGGCGTCTGGGGTGTCCATCACTCAGGGAGGCGTGGCTGAAGGCGTGGCCTTGCAGACTCTGAGAGCTGGCTGAGGTAATCTCTAAAGGAGAGAGTAGTCACCAATAATCATGGAAATGTAGCCATAACTGTACAGTATATTTCACAGCCATGTATATTACATATCACAGACCAGGCTTACCAGAATAAATATTCCACACATACAGCTCATATATATCTGTGTGTGTGTGTGTGTGTGTGTGTGTGTAAAAACATGCTCCTGTTTTAGTCTCAACACAGACAGATATACATGTAGGAGTAGCAAACTGAAGTAAGAGCTCACCTTCACCAGTACATAGTCTCCAGCTTTAACAGTGACAGGGTTGGTATCCGTGGGATAAGAAAGCAAATCCTTTCTTGGAAAAATAACCTTCACATTCCCATCATTCCGACCACAAAGATCTTGAGATGACTTCTTACTTTCCTGCAGAAAACAGACTCAGTCAAGCAAAAACAGCAGATAACATTTGTACAATATAAAAGGCTTGACTAAGCACTGTAGCAGACGTCTCACTAGTGTTATCCAAACCAAGGGTGGTTATTCCCACTGTTATGTAGATGGTCATAAAATTCTGTTATCAGTGTGTATATCGGTAGATCCAATCTCAGCATGACTGGTAGCGCATATTAACACACAAGTGGCAAACACCTTGGGGTAGTTTTCTGTGCATTCGCCAGGCATGTCCTCAAAAGAAGGACACTAACAAGAATCAAAATTAACTAAGACCCCAATCTTCAAACAGTTATTGATGGCAGGTAATACACTAAAGACCACAAGCACAGGGAAACCAGTCATTGGGATTTCCCGGTACCAAAGATGTGAACTGCTCTCAACACTTCAAAAATAACAAAAAGCTCAAAGCATCCAAAACAGACACAATGCTATGCCTAACCAGGGAAGGGTTTCAAATGAAAGGGCCACAGAAACCCATGCGGCAATCGCAAACTAACACCGCAAACGGGAAAGTGACCATACAACTCAAATAGACTAAAATAGACCAAACAATGCCCTAAATACATAAACACATAAACTCTATTTGCCCTCCAGAAAAGAACAAAGCCAAAACCAAAATGAAATGCCAAAAGGTGCTAGGGCTGAGCTGATAGACAATGCCATTGTTCATCATCGTTGTCAGACAGACCTCATGATGTTGATCCAGCAGGTCTAAATAAGATAAGGGAGGAGAATTTACTGCAACTATTTATTTTCTTGCAGAAATCTAGTTA
Source organism: Electrophorus electricus (assembly GCF_041902795.1). Lineage (NCBI taxonomy): Eukaryota > Metazoa > Chordata > Actinopteri > Gymnotiformes > Gymnotidae > Electrophorus > Electrophorus electricus. The sequence goes on from NW_027658411.1 coordinate 99,042, forward strand.
AATCGATATGCAAAACATGATGACCAAGACACACAGATGCAGCAATCCCAAATTATTAACAGCAGAAGTGCTCCAAACACAGTTGTAACACAGCATGGCTTCAACCCACTGCAGTACTCACTCCCTCCACTAGGACAAGCTGTTTGCTGTCGATGAAACTGGTGTTGACCTTAGCCGCATCTTCTCGGAATGTAAACATAAGCTCCTCCAGGCGACAGCTTCTTCACCTCAGCTGGGATATCGTCCCTGAGACGGTGATATGCCTGAGTTTTCTGTGGGTGTGGTACACACATGTTCATGTCAGAAGGTCAAGCCCAACTGGCAGCCACAAGACCCTTTCAATTCTCCAAATGATAATAGACAATGGTGAATTTCTTGATAGAACCATCACATGAACCAGGGAGAATGTCTGTTTTTTGATAGTGTTAAACACAATGACAAAATAGGATCTCACCTTCCTCATGCTGTAGGCAAACAGGAAGGCTACATTATAGCCCACTTCCCTGATCAAAGAGACCGACTGCTGGTGGTCCTCCTCGGTTTCCCCACAGAAGCCTGTGATGAAGTCACTGCTCAGACTGACCCCTGTAAAAAGAAATTATACATAGATATATATTCACACAAGACCTATTATAGCTACAATAATTTTATAATTACATATTGAATGTTTGGTAATGATAGGACACCTGGTATTATCTTTCGAATGTTTTCCACAAACTCAAGGTAGGCTTCCCTAGTATACCTATGAAAACATCCCAGAGCATGATGACTTAAAGTGAGAACTAAGTTTTAACACATGAGACATCAAGAGATTTGAGATAAGCAGGCTAATCTCTACTGTGCTTGTGGTGAGTGCTGTCGTTCTAGGAGCGTTTCTCACCCACGCCTCATGGTCTGTAAGACTCTGCTGCTGCCGCTCTGAGCTGGCAAGTGGATCTGCTTACAGATGTTCCTCCGCTCTTGGATTAGCTATAACACCTTCAGGAAACATACTCACCCACCCCAGCACAGGTCAAACGAAAACAGCACAAATTGACTATGGCAGTCAAACCTTATTTCACATATCTGATAAGCATAAGGCTTTTTCAATCTGATAATCTATTAATGATCTTTTCTACTGCTCACATCCAAATTTGCGAATCCTAAATTATTATCCAATCTGCTGCTTAAAATGGCCTATGAGCAATATCTGCACATGAATTCAGACTATAAGAAACTGTTCAACTAAATACTTAAACTCTTTGAACATCCACTACACCACACAAGCCATAAACAGTCAGGGCCGGATTACCAATAGATTACCAGAGCAGGCAGTGACCTGTAGGCCCCACACCTTTTAGGGGCCATGCAACAAGGAATTAAAAAAAAAAAAACATATTAGGAGATCATTTGCAAGGGAGGCCCCAAGATTATGACTGCCTAGGGGCCTCCACAGGGTTTAATCTGGCACTGTAGGCAGTGTACATGTACATGCCCCTAAATGTAATTGGTAACATATTCCATTACATTACTCAAACGAGGAACATACTTTAAAAACTTTGGAATACGTCAACATTGTCCAAGACTATTTCAAATATAACTCACTTTAATTACATTTAAATTACATTTAACAGCATGTATTCTGTGTTCTGTATTTTGTCACCTGCAATGAAATACATTTTAAAAGTACCTTCCCCACACTAGTCATGGGTATCCCAACCAAAAACCACATGCTCACATCCATGACTCTGGGGTTTCTACCTCATCAGGAAAGTCTTTAGGATGTGGCCAGGTGAAGCGAATCCTTGTCAGGGTTTACGAGGGAGACGTGGTGTAGCAGGTCAGAGAATCGTAGGCCTCCTTGCTCATCACGGGAACACGGTGCTGAAACCACGGCTGAGGTGCGAACCAAGCTCCGAGTTGCTGGCCCCGTCCCCAGACACGTCTCTGTAGCTGTTCATGTTTTGACCCAGCAGGGTCACTTCCTTCACCCCCTATGGCCATGATCATTTCATATACTTAGTGTTCACATCGGGCCAAGTTTCACACACAGAAACTAGTAAAGCCAGACTGCACACATAGTCGCTGAAGGGAAGAAACCTGGTCAGACAGCATGCGCACTTCTTCAAGTATGGAGGACACAGGTCTGCTCCTATCCTTCCCCCAGGTAAACGGCACAATGCAGTAGCTGCACATGTTGTCACAGCCCCGCGTGATAGACCTACAGCAGTCAAAGAGGGACAAAATATACTGGATAATCCCACTGTAAGACAAGGTGCCACCAACAAGGCTTGCAGTACACAAGGTCTGTACTGTCAACAGCGTGAAAGGACTTTAAAAGTATCGACCCCCTGATATCAAACCATTGTTTGAAGTGCTACATCTAAAAGCATGAAGGAGCTGAAGATGAGCCACCACGGTGTTTGAAGTTTTATATCCCTTCATAAGTGTAGGAGGGTCAGTCATGTATAAATATTTAACCAAAAAATGCAGATTGACAAGTGTTCAGTAAAATGATAATAATAAACAACTGAACTATGAGCATTTGCTGTTTTTGGCTTTATTGTGGATGCAAGTCCCATGTTTCATGCAATATGGTAGCAAATGCCCTTAAATTATAGCTGACATTTCTGTATTTTAATCTAACAGTTGCTGTTCAGATTAAATTCAGTGTATTAGAGTTGAATATGAAAACACCAAAAACTGTCTATACATGTTAACTTAAAAATTGAACTGTACCATCTTTACAAAATCACACAGTGCAAAGTTAATTTAAAAGTTAGTGTTTAGTAGGAACTCCTCCCTTATAAATCAGCCAGATATTATTATGGCACTCACACAAAGGCACTGTGTCCTGAATGGTGAATGGGCATGACATCAGCATATGCCTCTTCCAGGGAGAGCAGGACATTGCTGGTCCTCTGACCCCCATGGGCCAGTGCAAGGAGTCGGAGAAGATCTCTGTAGGCATCTGGCCCTGCTACAACATCCACCACCCTCTCCTTCTCCAGCAACTCAGTCTTCAGTCTCTCTGCCAAGCAACCTACAAGAGAGCAAGCACACATATGCGTATACGGGCACGTGAACCCACACACAAACATACATGCGCACATACGAACATTTCAGACTGAGAGATACATTTGAACGTGAATGAAGAACTATGGTGAAGTGAGAAGTTACCCAGGACTCCTATCTTTAATGGAGTGCTGCTCTTTAGACACTTCTTTTTCAGAACTGCTGGATGTTTGAGTCTGTTCCAGATGGTCTGCTCTGCCTTTTCCCTGTCACAATGATTTTTATTTTTTCCAACAGAAAATAGCATTACATCCAAGCAAAAAATGTCACTGAAGTCAAGGACTGCTGTCAAGTTGCACAAGATTGGCAACGTATAGATTCACTGTGTAAAATACAAACAGAAATAGGCTTTTCCTACCTTATGGAGCATGTGACAAGAAGCACCATATCTGCCTGTATAAAAAAAAAAAATTAGGAAAGATGAGAATGAAAGCTTTCAAATAAAGGAAGCGCTGTGTTTATCAAGGGTCAAAGGTCAAGGCATTGACACTTACCTCTGATAGTTCGTGGGTCCGAACATATCCACCCTTCTGAAGAATGGACCACGCAATTTCAGTGTCGTTGACGTTCATCTGACAGCCGTATGTTTCGAAATACACTGCAAGATGTAAACACCAAAATAAAATTGGCAACGACTACCGGCATACTGACACATGGGAATTAAAATCCTAAAGCCTGAACTATCATGGCAACAAATGCAGTTACATACCTTTCCGTAGCTGCGCCAGACCACTTTCTTCAGGAAGATACGATTCCTCATGTTCCTGTTGCGTCTCAGTTGAACTTTTGCCTGAAGAACTCTTAATGACGACAGCTTGGTCTTAAATGTGCTCACTCTCGTCTCATCAGTCTCATTAGTAGGAGGGCTAGATAGAGACACTGAGCAATAACCTCTGCATTTGTCGGCGAGTCGAGATAAACACTTTTGAACAGAAAACACTAGAAGTCTAAGCCTGCGGGCAGACATCATGTCTAAACGGGAGATTCGGCTACAAAGCCATGAACAAGACAAGAAACTCAATTTAACTTTAAAAGTAACGTTAGCTAAGGCTAAGTGCTAACTTAGCAATGGTGCTGTGGTTTGCGCAGAACAATTTTATATACAAAAGTATATTATCAGCGAGCTAACAAATCTGTACAAGCAGCCAATAAATATAAAAATATCTGTAGCTTAGTTAGGTAACCTAATAATTCAGCTGTAACATACACTCACGTATGACCCCACACGGTTCACATTGACATGCAGTTTTGTAATTTTCAAAATAACGGTTTCATTAAAACGTAACAGTGATACTCGTGTTTCAGTTCTAAGACAAGTAAACGGTGTAACTTGGGAGGGAGATCAATCGCAAAAATATCGATTTACGTTTTTTAATTCATATTTTTGTAATTAATATTTTTTAATTAATATTTTTTTTTAATTAATAGTTTTGTGAAATCTTATATTTAACATAACCGGCTACTTTTATTTTGCAAGTGTTTACTTGTTAGTCATAAGTAGTGTTTTGTGAGATGATTGTTCGTTTTCACACATGGCTCTCTGTCCCTCACCTACTCTGATCTAATGACGAATGCGTAATTTATTTTATAAGTGGACTTCACACTTCGTTCTGTTACCTAAGGGTCAGTACAACATACTCGTTTAAATGTGCTGATACAAAGATTGTGAAACAATTAATGTTTTTAATTAACTGATTAAAGTTTTACTCTGAATGAACACATTTTACGAATATATAGGAATGTTAACCTTATTACATTGTCTTTGATGAGGAAATGGGTATTTTGGATGTTTTAACCTTTTAAACATGTTTTAACCTTTTAAACTTTTAAATATTACCGTAAGGTTGTAAATACGTTCATTAATATTTTAGGTATTTTGATTATTCATTTTGCAATTTTGATTAAAAATAAATAAATAAATAAAATTAAAAATCAAGTTATTTAAACATGTCCAAGAATTGCTGTCCACTCTCTCATCTTTGGATAACCATCTTGGTAAAAATGCGACCTTTGACATCAGTGACCTCACAACTTTAAAAAAGGTCTATCTTCATTCGCCTAAAGGCATAAACTGCATGCTCCTATAGTATGTCAGTTCATTTGAATTTCTCACTTTGTCCCCATACTCAGATGAGTTAAAGCTAAAAATGTCCACCCCATTGTGATGAAATATTGAGTTAATAAACATTATTTTAGAATATCAAAATATATGTTTGAAATGCTAACTTTAGCTAAAATTGTCCACCTGCTGACATGACAGTTGCACAATACAGTGAACATATACTTGCATATACCTTCTTTGCTGTTTTCTTGTTGTTTTGTTTTAAGTAATATTTCCTAATAACTATTAAACTATTGATGTTCAGCTACGACAGGAGCTGAAGTAGCAAAGAGGAAAAGGTCCAGGTGAGATGCAGACCCTTGGAGGAAAGAGACAATTACCTGTGAAATTAGAGAGAGAGAAAGCGCTGTAGAAAAGGTGAGGAGATTTTAACAAAAAAGGGAATTCATGACTGAAAAAGAAAGGTATGCCAAAAAAAAAACCCAAAACAAAACAGAGTCGAGAAAGGAATAGTTGCCATGACAACTAAACATTCTTGAAGAGCTATAAACTGTGTTATCAAGGTGTATTTTAAATGTTCATAACTTTGCTTTTAATGGCTTTAAACGTTATATATAGCTTAGAAGTATGTAGAGGTTGGAGGAATATGTGTGGCTATATTTGGGCTATTTCTTCTGTTTGGGTATGAGTGGTTTGTAGCATTTAGCATTGGACATTGAGAGTGCTGAAAAGTCTAAATGTGTCTGTGAAAGCTTTAGAAGTATAAAGTGATTGATTTTTAAATTAGTAATGAAAATGCTGAGGTAATAAAATGATATTGTAAGCAGAAAAGTATGGATGGTCCCGAATAAACTGGTTTCATGCAGGAAAGACCAGTGTAGGCTTCAGCATAAATCTTCAGGAGGCCTCTTTGAAAAAGCCTCTAGGGGATTCCGTTGAAGGGAGAGCCTTGGTTCAAGGATGGGACATCCCGGCCAAGCACTGGAAGAAACAATATGGAGATCACCAAAAGAAACAATATGGGCATCCGGTGATATAGAATAGGATCGTCTTTTAAAAAAATAGAAGTAGTTCAGGTTGAACATAATAGTACCAAGAACTTGTTGGTGTAACTATTAAATATCAATTAGCATATATTGAATAATGTATGGTTTGAACATAATAGTGGAAACCTGGACAAGTATTATGAAAAAATAAAAATGGTTATGCAAGTGTCCTTGAAGCGTTTGGTTACTATCTGATGGATTAAAATAGGTTTGTTGGTAGCAAAGACATCACTAAAGTTTACAGAGCAAAGGTACTCCAGGAACAGGATGGGTAAGTAGCAGCTTGATCAATGGACTCTTCTGTGAGACGTAACAGGGCGTCGGTCTTAAATGTAATGTTAGATCAAGTGAAAAACTTTAGTGGATTGAAATACAGATAAATAAATCCACCAAAAGTGCACCTGCATCATTGGTAAAAAGTTGTTCTGCTAGTTGTCTGATTTTGTTCCAGTAATCTAATGTTTCCTGTGGACTAGGTGGTTCAAGATTATATTGGTGTTTGCTTTATTTCTGTGATCTTTTTAACCATAGTCTGCTTGTTTATACTGTCTACCAAATATTGAGTAGTGAAACACTGACACAATCCCTTTTGGCGTCAGACATTTGTAATAATTTCAATAATCTACACTTGTAAATCAAGAGGGCAGCACCATTTTAAAGTCTAGTTTCCTTTCTCTGTATCACTTTCTGGAATTTTTCCGTCTGTGTTTTTATTAAAGTTAAAAATGGAAAGGGTATTAAAACTCCCTTTCACTGACATCTCTTCCACTGAACTTGTAGAGAAAGTGATGATATGAAGATGATTATGTTTATCGCTTTCACTCAGAGATCATTGTCTGAGGGTCATGTTGTACAGTTCACGATGCCCCGGGTTGCAATCAGGAGGTTTGACAGTGATGTGCCACAGTTGTCTGTGGTGTTCTATATGATCATCACAGAACATCACACATAACTGGTCAAATTGTATCTCGAGTAGTATATTTGTGTATTATACTATATATTAGCAGCATATCTTTATGATGCAATTAAAAACATTCCCCATCCCCCTGAATACCAATCATATTACATATCTGGGTACTAAATTCTCTTCCCAGTTGTCTGTTATTCAAAATAAATAGTCATCCAATTATTAAAACAATAAGCGACAAACTTCATTGATGGACAAATTTGCCCCTTATGCTCTTCGGACAAACTGCAATAATTAAAATGAGAATATTACCTAAACGAAATTGTTTGTTTTCAATTATTCCAGTGCCACCAACCTGTCTAAAATCTTTGGACAACATCATAACTTGATTCTACTGGAAAAATAAATCACATAGAATCAAACTCACAACATTACAGAACTGTAGTTGATTATTGCAAATCAACTACAATATGGAATAAAATGGATAAAACCTAGTATATCAGACAGAATATGGATAGACATAGAGCAAACATTATGCAAAGATCTAAAAGTCAGACTTACCATTTATCAGTCAAATCAATTAAAGAACATTCATGATCAACAATTTGTGGGTGGCCATGATACTAACAGCCTGGTGGAAATTCCACAAGATATCAAACTCCACACTAACATAAACATAACACTGCTTTCATGTCACTTCCACAAGTAGCCCAAACATAAGATATAGAAAGCAGGTAAGAGCAACTATCAGTTCAGAGACATTAAACTCACCTGCATCCATATCAGTATTATAAACATTCCTAATACAAAAAAACTATCACATAAGATATACAAAATAATAATGAAATCAAATCGCATAATTACTCTCCCATCGAGACAATGGGAGGAAGATTTATTACTAACCCCCGACGCCACAGTCTGGATTAAAATGTATAATAATAATTACCACATGACAGCAACACTAACCTACAATGCATTCAGTACAAAATAATACATAGATTACATTATACTACACATTGGATGTTTAAAATTGGTTTCACAAGCTCAGCAATCTGTGCATACTTTACTCCAAACACAGCTGACGATTACATTCACATCGTGTGGCAGAGCACACCTATCAAGTAATTTTGGCAATAGGTCATCACACACATGTCCCATGATTTAAATAACCCTATCCATCCAACACCATCTTTATGTCTCCTAGGAGACATGTCATCAACCAATGTGTCAATAGAAAAAAAACAGGATAATATATATATAACATTATTAATTGCAAATACAAACATACTCATGAATTGGAAAACAAAAAATAATATTAGTGTCACCGAATGGAAAAATCTATTGATAGACTACATATCAATGGAAAAAAATCTCAGAATGAATCAATAAGAACCAATAACCTAGACTGGACTCCTTTGATAAAAAGTTTACAGAGCTAATCCATAAATGATAAATATCCCAATCTAGTACGTGTACATATACAGTGCACTCGCACATAGCCTCTCTCTCTCTCTCTCACACACACACACACACAGGCAGACGCACACAAGCAGTCACACACGAACACACACACACACACACACACACACACACACACACACACACACACACACACACACACACACACACACACACATTCCCGTAATGGTGCAGGTGGCAAATACTTAAAATACTCTATCTGCATTTCCCGTTTGTCTGTTTCGTCTCTGTTCGTCTTATTTTTCCTCTCTCCCCTATTCCCGTTTCCCCCACGTTATTTATGTCTGTTCATACGTTTTATACACCCGATATAGTTGGACACAGTGAGAAGTTAAAAATAAATAATGAATAAATAATAAAGTTCTAAAGGTCCTCCGATGGGCGGAAATCAATTGATATATTTATTTCTCCAGATTTCTAACTCGGAGAGAAAAAGACGTCCTTTTACAAATCGCACCTCGTTGTGGAACTCTACTAAGGTTTACAATCCAGGCGATGATTTTTAACCTCAAAGAACATAGGCCTGCTCCAAGGCAAACTGATTTCATCCCATTAATTAACTTTAATGCGATGTTTTTTGCCGAGCATTAGGCTAAAGAAAATGAATGTTGCTGCGTTTATCAAACTAAAAGTATTTATTCTGAGCCATGCGGTAAATGATTCAGTGTGAGCAGCATATGGACGATTTTTGGAAAATGCTGTGACTAGGTAATATTTTGAAATATAAGGCGTTGTTAAAGCCCCTCATTCACGCTATTAACGTTATAAGTTAAAATAATTGAATAATTCATAAATAAATAAATAGCGTTTGTATAATATTTAAAAATAAACATTTACGTAAAAGCACTCTTACGTAACAACCAAGTTGTCATGTATTTGAATCTAAAGCTAAAGTGTTGCTTTGATCGCTTTGGTCGGTCGACACTTGCCTGGCTCTGTTGAATTGCTGTTTCAAACTGTTTTATAATTCGTGCAGTTAGATCATTTGGTTAAATCATTTACGATTTTATTTTATTCATTTACTACTTTCGACTACGATTTCCAGAAAGGTTGACCGACGATCCTCACGAAAATGAATCCAAGTGCTCCAAGTTCGCCGATGACTTCGTTGTACGTGGGTGACCTTCATCCAGACGTTACCGAGGCCATGCTATACGAGAAATTCAGTCCTGCTGGCGCAATAGTCTCCGTACGCATTTGCAGGGACGCGATGACCCTCCGCTCACTTGGATACGCATACGTGAACTTTCAGCAGCAGGCAGATGCTGAGCGTGCTTTGGACACTATGAACTTTAACATCATCAAAGGCAGACCTGTGCGAATTATGTGGTCCCAGAGAGACCCCTCTCTGAGGAAGAGTGGAGTTGGCAACATCTTCATCAAGAACCTTGACAAGTCTATTGACAGCGAAGCTCTTTACGACACATTCTCTGCCTTTGGGAACATCCTTTCCAGCAAGGTGGTGTGTGACGAGAATGGCTCTAAGGGCTACGGCTTTGTGCACTTTGAGACCCGTGAGGCTGCGGAGAGAGCAATTGAGAGACTTAATGGCATGTTGCTCAATGACCGCAAAGTGTTCATTGGCCACTTCAAGTCTCGCAAGGAGCGAGAGGCTGAGATGGGGGCCAGGGCCAAAAAGTTCACCATTGTGTACGTCAAGAACTTTGGAGAGGACATGGACGACGACAAGCTGAAGGAGATCTTCAGCAAGTTTGGCCAAACGCTGAGCACTCGCGTCATGACCGACGAGAGCGGCAAGTCCAAGGGCTTTGGCTTTGTGAACTTCGAGAGGCACGAGGATGCCCAGAGGGCTGTGGATGAGATAAATGGGAAGGAGCTGAATGGGAAGAAGGTGTATGTGGGTTATGCCCAGAAGAAAGGCGAGAGGCAGACAGGGCTGAAACGAAAGTTTGAGCAGATGAAGCAGGACGGTATGACTCGCTACCAGGGAGACAACCTGTACGTCAAGAACCTAGACGACGGTCTGGACGACGCGCGTCTACGTAAGGAGTTCTCTCCGTTCGGGACCATCACAAGTGCCAAGGTGATGATGGAGGGCGGCCGCTCCAAAGGGTTCGGCTTCGTGTGTTTCTCCTCGCCGGAGGAGGCCGCCACGGCCATGACGGAGATGAATGGGCGCGTTGTAGGCACCAAGCCGCTGTACGTGGCTCTGGCGCAGCGCAAGGAGGAGCGGCAGGCCCACCTCTCCAACAAGTACATGAAGCGCACGGCCAGCGTGAGTGCCTTGCCCAACCTCGTGCTCAACCCCTACCAGCCTGCCCCGCCCTCCGGCTACAACATGGAAGCCATTCCACAAGCTCAGAACTGGCCTGCCTACTGCGCAAGCAGCCAGCTGGCACAACTCCTCCCCAGCCCTTGCTGGGCCATGCAGTGCGTCCACCCACAGCAAGTCCAGGATATGCCGAGTGCCATCGGTCCAGCCGCATCCTGCCCGCAGGCCTTCAGCGCCATCCGACCAACCACCGCCTGCCAGGTCCCAAGCACGATGGCCTATCAGACCATGGCATCTGAGGCTCCGGGGACAGGGATGGCCAGCGCGGAAGCTGCCAACAAGGCGTCGCTGGTGAGAGCAGTACCACAGTACAAAACCACCTCAGGCGTTCACAGCCCACAGCAACACCTGGGCACACAGCCCTTAGATATAAATGTCGAACTTACCATTTATCAGTCAAATCAATTATAAAACATTTATGTTTCTCAACCCACAGCAGCACCTGGGGGCAGAGCTCCAGGTGCCCGTGCAGCTGGCTGCGGTCCATGTGCAGGGTCAGGAACCTCTCAGTGCCTCCATGCTGGCTGCTGCACCTCCACAGGAGCAGAAGCAGATACTGGGTGAGCGTCTGTTTCCCCTGATCCAGAACATGCAGCCCACCCTTGCAGGGAAGATCACGGGTCTGTTCCTGGAACTGGACAACTCGGAGCTACTGCATATGCTGGAGTCTCCTGAGTCTCTGCACCCTAAGGTGGATGAGGCAGTCGCTGTGCTCCAGGACCAGTGCGCGCAGGAAGCCGCTCAAAAACTTTAACCAGTGCTGCGCTTCTGGCTGTCTAATGGAAGAATAAGCAGTAAAAAAAATTAACATTTTAACTGAAAAAAATAAACATTGAAACTGAAATGCATTGAACATTGAAATATTTTTGCCATGTCTGTAGACATCAAGCCTGTAAGGGTTGGCACCAGGCCGAGGCCCCCTCGACCAGAGGGAGGCGTCGAGTCAACCACGCCACTGATCAGGATCAACACCCAACAGCTGGGCTAGACCTTATATAAGCCCAGTGACCCAATCATTCAGTGCTGGGTTTTTGATAAAGTTTTGAGCCAAGCTCCTAGCCGGTAACTCTGGGTATTGAGGTCTGTGAGCCCTTGTGCTATGCCTCTTTTCTGTTCTGCGAGGGTGTCAGTGTTTTTACACGTCCCCTCCCTTCTCCAGTTTTCCCCTCTCAAGTCTGTCTCTCTCCTGAGGCTTCCCTTAGCCATTCAAGTTTCTCCCCGTTTTCTGGTTTTGTTTGGGAGCTTTTAGTTCGAGTTTTCCCCAGTGCATCGGGGTTGCCATTTCTTTCCGTGGCGTTCTTTGTTCTCCCCTTTTCCACGCTCACCGAGGTGTTTCGTTTTTTCCTCTTGTTTTGCTTGATCCAAGCTCTAACTGTTCTGCACACGAGCCCACCATTGTTAGAGTGTGGCTGCTTACCCAGTAAGCTATTGGTATCCTCACCTAGCTGACCTGGATTCAAAACCACCTTACAAAGTCCAGGCCTTGGTTATTCTAAGCTTAAAATGAAAACGACAGAAAAAGGTAAAATCATTTCAAGTTTGGTTTATTTGTCGCATACATAGTCATACACAGTATAACTCACAGTGAAATGGTTGAGTGCTCTGTCCAATCTGAGGAAAAAGAAAAACAGGGGTGCATAGAGAAATATATTCTATATATATACAAAAATATATTAATAGTGCATGTACAATATATATATATATATATATATATATATATATATATATATATATATATATATATATATATATAATGTTTATATGTACAATGTATATATGGATATTTATATATGTATGTACAGAATGTACAGTCCCATCTTGCAATTGACATATTTACAGTTATATGTTACATGGTGGTAATTGAACATATTACAGTTATATTGAACATATTACAGTTATTTCTATTACATATTACAGATTTTGACATGAACAGCTGATCATTTTTTTGTTTTTATTCCTCTTAAAGTTTGAATGTTCAGATTGTCAGTTCTTACAGGTCATAGCTGATCATTAGATAAGTGTATTGGGTTGCATTAATATAAATGTAAAGATCAAAAAAACAAAACCCCACAGTGTAGCTTAAAATAGAGAATAATTCTGTAATATTCCTTTATGTACAACACAATTTCAAATGACCTTATTAACAAACCAGTAAAGACAGGACGAGAAGCAAAGGTCACTTACACGTATTAAATCTTGAAGCAAACAAACTGCAGCTGCAAGTGCCACACTGCCATCCAGTTCCACTCTCTGGTCTGGCGACGGTCATATTACAGGAGCAACGAGAGGCTGCCAACAGTTTCTTTTAGCTTGTCTACTGAGACGGTGAAACTGGCCAACCAGGTGAAAAGCATTGTGAAGGAGAAACGACTTCGACTGCCGACGTGGGAAAGTAGCAGTCAGAGCAGGTCTATTGGAGCAGTGCGATGGACTCTGCCCAACAATGGGCTGCAAGCCCACATCTCTGCACATAGCAACAGTATGTGGTTCCTAGGTGCCCAGTCGGCTAGTTTTAAAGTTCAATTCAAATATTAAATAAAAATGCAGACTTCAGAATTGGTTAAATAGCATAACTGTGCACGTACTTTATTGTAGGTTAACATTAACACGCATTATTGAGGCACCCTCTGGAGAATGTCTAAAAATCAGAGAACCCACATTTTCATACATTTTTCAGTAGTGGTTATGTATTCACCCCACATTCCTTTACATATTTGCGTTTGTCTTCACGTCCATTGCATCCAAACCATACATTTGTCAATATATGCAAAGTAATATAAAACACCCACACCAGTTGGAACCTGTTAACACCACATTCCAAGAGATTTCTCTTGACCTTATCCTAAAGAGATGGTCCTGAGCCTGATGGAAATAATATCTCATACTTGGGAGGACATGGACGACAACAAGCTAAATGAGATCTTCAGCAAGTTCGGCCCAACGCTGAGCCGTCGCGTCATGACAGACGAGAGCGGCAAGTCCAAGGGCTTTGGCTTTGTGAGCTTCGAGAGGCACGAGGATGCCAAAAGGGCTGTGGATGAGATGAACGGGAAGAAGTTGAATGGGAAGCAGCTGTATGTGGCTCGTGCCCAGAAGAAAGGCGAGAGGCAGACAGAGCTCAAACGCAAGTTTGAGCAGATGAAGCAGGACGGCACGACTCGCTACCAGGGAGTGAACCTGTACGTTAAAAACCTAGACGACAGTCTGGACGACGAGCGTCTGCGTAAAGAGTTCTCTCTATTCGGGACAATCACGAGTGCCAAGGTGATGACGGAGGGCGGCCGCTCCAAAGGGTTCGGCTTTGTGTGTTTCTCCTCGCCGGAGGAGGCCACCGAGGCAATGAAGGAGATGAACGGGTGCATCGTAGGCACCAAGCCGCTGTACGTGGCCCTGGCGCAGCGCAAGGAGGAGCGGCAGGCCCACCTCACCCACCAGTACATGCAGCGCATGGCCAGCGTGAGTGCCGTGCGCAACCCAGTGCTCAACCCCTACCAGCCCGCCCCGCCCTCCGGCTACTTCATGATGGCCATTCCACAGGCTCAGAACTGGGCTACCTGCTACCCGAGCAGGCAACTGGCACAGCTCCACCCCAGCACCCGCTGGGCTACGCACAGCATTCAGCCACAGCATTTCCAATACATGCCGAGTACCATCAGGCCCGCTGCAGACCAATCTCTGGGCCAGGAACCTCTCACTGCCTCCGTGCTGGATCTGGAACCTCCGCAGGAGCAGAAGCAGATGTTGGGTGATCGATGGTCTGTTTCCCGTGATCCAGAACATGCACCCCAACCTTGCAGGGACGGGTTTGCTCCTGGAGATCGACAACTTGGAGCTTCCGCTTATGCTGGCTGAAAAAATAAAAACGCATTAAATATTGAAATATTTTTGCCTGGTCCATAGACTCCAGTTTCAGGCCTTGATTACAGTAAACTAAAACAACATGTAAAAAGGCTAAATGATTGACACGTGTACAGTCGGTGACTCCTTTCTTTTTGTTCCTCTTACTGTTCGAATGCTCAGAATGTCAGTTTTTGCAGTTGACAGCTGAGCATTAGGCATGTGTATTGGATTGTATTAATAATACAATTGAGGATTCATTGCTGTTCAGGGACCCAGCAGTGGTAACTTGGCAGTGGTAGGGCTTGAACTAGCAACATTCTGATTACTACTCAAGTAACCTCTGAATAGTATTATTATGATTAATATTATTAATATATCTTACACTGAGGTCTGCTGAAGCTTACCCAGGATCCTTTGCAGCAGCCTGCCATATGCACAAATCATTACGAAAGGACACAGAATCTCTAAACTCCCTTGTTTTATGTTATTAGTTTGTCTAATTCAATGTTAAAGCACTTTCCCCTGTAAACACTCTTTTTATGACCTCATTTCACCGTTTCATGACTTTATGCCACGAACCAACCAACTATTCTTTTATACAACTCTTTTCAAACACTTCAACCATTGTGGGTAACTACACTATTATACACCTGTAATTCTTGTTATGCTATTTATTTTATTGGTACTGTCGATACATCGATGTTAGGAGAAATACCTCATGAATACTTTAAATGAATCCTTAAAATGACACCTATTCCATTTACTAATGCTAAGCTTGCTACAGTCTGAACTTCTAGCAAGTCAAGAGAAGTCTCATGCAGTTTCTGTATTTTCTATAATTGCTTAATATATGGATGGTTTTAAACTCAATAACATACGCACTTGCAAAATATGTGAATATAAAGGAACAAAAATAAATGAACATAACCACATACCTAAACATCATCTGGTACCATCACCCCATCACCCCTCAATGCAGTATGAGGATGGTCAGATTGTTGTATTTACTAATAGTTACCACTAGTATTAAAATAACAGTAAGCCCAAACTGTTCGACTATGTGCTCTTAAACAAACCTGTGATTTTTTAAATATTTGGACCACATCCTCCTGCAGAATAAAACAATCAGGAAATACAGTTGAGTTGGCCCATACCGCCCTCACATCAGTGTGATTTCCATCAATGACGTGTTATGGCTCTGGGTAAGGAACAATGTTATATTGTTCAATAAACTTTTCACAGGATGCATATTTTTCATTGTTTTAGCAAAGTTTTCGCTACCTCTATACAGCAAACACCAGAATCGACAAGGTTTACATTAATTATAGTCAGTAGAATTAAAGGGAAGAGGCCATATAAAAGGCTGGGATCTACGTTTAGCAGACTCGGCACTGTGTTACTAGATATTGCCCACATTCCAGTAATTTTATTAAGTCCTCTTTAAACAGAAAATAAAGATGCAGACTCAAGAACTAATTGAAGAGAGTAGTAGGTCCATTATTTATTTTGAGCTCAGCGTTACATACAAACGAGGCATAGTCCAGAATATGTCTAATAATCACACAAGGAACACACATTTTTATCCAGTTTTCACAACTGATTATGTGATTGCCACACCTTCTCTACATACTGGTGTTTGAAATCTCCACCACTGTGTTCAACCATACATTATTCAATATATGCAAATTGAGATCTATCATTGTACAAATTGAAGCTTGACCCCAGTATATCCTATTGGAAGATTTTCCTGTTTTTTTTTTTTGTTGTTGTTTTTTTTGTTTTTAACAAAGATGATCTCAACTCATACCATCAAACACCTGCAAGATGATGTTGCAGGTCAGTATCACCCTGCTCTTATGGTAAGATAATGAACCTTGCTTAGCCACAGAACTCTCGAAGAGGCTTTCACGTCTTTTAAAAGCCGGGATCTTTCCCAATACTTAGGAAGCTATTTCTCACGGGAACAGTCCAGAGTCATCTGCCGTAGACTTCCACAGAGGCCTTGAAACCACCTGCATCAGAGCCTCTGCTCTGCACTTACAGACCCAAAAAGGCCTTAAGATACCCCAGAAACATTATTCCTCTTTATGCTTTCAAACACAGTCTTGCACCACTCTGCACCTGTTGCAGAGAGCTTCAAAGCCTATTATAATTAGATCACAGATCGCCTCATGAAAATACCTTTACCCCAAAACATTTTATTACCTCAGGTGGAACAGTGTGTATAGGCCTAGACCTCTTTAGATGTAACTTAGAACCGCCGGTGACCGCTGTATGCGTTTCTTTGGTTGTACAAGCTCTACTGGAGGACTCGATGAATAGTTGATGATGGAAGAGGGGTATATCAGATTCACCCCTTCTGCCTCCATGTGACAAATTAACACACTGCATAAACTTTTAGAAATAAATCAGTCTTTTAACAAATGGTAAACATTCTCTAGAAAAGATTATCTTGTAACAATTCATTGAGTATATGAACTGTTTTTGTGTCCTTATATCTATAAATGAAAAGTAATAAAACATTATAGATGATAAATAAATTACATAAAATGTATAAAAGTTCACAAATAAGAAAGTACCTGAGTCTGCACTTTTCTCCACAGATTCAAGAAACTCGTGAAAGTTGGAAGCTATAGAAACACATAGTACAGAATTATAGACTGACTGAGGTGTGAGCAGAAAGATCGCCATGATGTCCTTATATCTAAAGCACTCAAAGCATTGATGTTATGTAAATAAACTGTGATCCGATTGGTTCAATCTAAGTAAATAGATTCACCTACTTTGAAGTTAAAGTTTTTCTCAAAAGGTTAGAACTGGTTGACTATACTTTGCCGTGTTCTGTAATAGAAAATGTAAACATTTATATCTAAAATATTGCACGACAGAAATCAATTCAAGACTAACCTCTAATGACCGCTAGATGGGGGAAGATATTAAGTAATAAATGAGTCCAGATCCTCCTGCCCGACAATACGGTGAGACTCTGTTTTTACGTGTGATGGAAAATGATACGAAACTATGTATTATGTGATTCATATAAAATCACACTGATCCTTTTGTTCTTAAATTAATAATGCTGTTTGCACATTTGTATCCGCCTGTTGCTGATTAAGTTGAACATGTATCAGGAACTGTTAACATCAAGGTCAACTTGACACACAACCCACACTGTTTGGAGACAGTTTGGGTTGGTTTGTGGAAAAAACCAAGCTGAGAGCTGATTGGCTTATAGCCACAGCAACAAAGGAAAGAAGAGCTGCTTAAGAAAAGATGATTGGTTAAAGACAGCACAGGAGTAGTATAACTAGCCACGGTTTTGTATACTCGGGGCGCCCTACCTGAGGAGAGCCAAACATTTATTTTATTCTTTTTCTTATTAAATTACTCTCTTAATCACGTCTGACTTGCTGTTTGTTCAAAATTCCACAACATATGTCATTACTACGCCGCACAAAAAAGACCGCCATATTTGTAGTTCCACAATGTGAAAAGGCGTCATTTTCTATGCAAACGAATGAATAAACACCATGCCATGCCTTGCTGTATCCCCTCTTTGCACCGCTGGACAGACACACTCATGACACTGTACTCATCAAAAGCAGCACCAGAGACGCACTGAGTCATATCCCGCTACACACCTCTCAGGCCAGCTTGTTTGCACGTTTTGTCATAAAACTCAAAATGTCATTTGTTGCCATTATATATAAAATTACCTATTTAAAAAAAACAAATAAATCAAAAAGTACTTGTGGCTAGAGAGACACGTGGCTAATCACCTACAAGAAATAATGTCAGTGATGTTTGGGGCAGGTGTTTCAAACTTGCCCAGACTCTTGAGAAGCACCTAAACGCTCACACAAGGGTGTCCGCTTGCCATAGTGCTGCAAATACTGCAGGAAGGGCTTTGGTGAAACAGGCCACATGGAGGAGCAGAAGACAATCCACACAACTGAAGAAGCCCATAGCTGCCCAGTATGTCAGAAGCAATTTGTGCAGCTGGGTAATGAACCATATTTGTACCCATTCGTATGTTGGGAGCAAATCAGTTGAAGACTTGAACAGTATGTTAACAATCAGTTAAAATTACTGTTGATGACAAGAAAACAATGGCTAATATGTTCCTTCACAGCTATGTCATTGGTTGATCTATTTTTGTCAGATTTAGTGCTTGTTTGGGCAAGTGTGTTAAAGTCTTCCTTTGTTTTTGGTTTTGTTCCTTTTCATATAGTTGTTTATTCCTTTTTGTCTAGTGATGTCCATTATCCATTTAAAATCTGTCAAATTAAACAAATGTGAAACGAATTCCATAGTATTCAGATTTGACTGCAAAAGAGACCAACCACTCCCCGTATTTTGAATTTTGCATATACAGTATATGTGCAGTTCCAGCCTAGTCCACTGATCCAAAATCTGGCCCAGATGTATCTGTTGACTGCAAATTTGAATGATTTCTGTGCTCTGCAGCAAAGGAGCGTTTGGTTACTATCTGATGGATTAAAATAGGCTTGTTGGTAGCAAAGACATCACTAAAGTGTACAGAGCAAAGGTACTCCAGGACCAGGATGGGTAAGTAGCAGCTTGATCAGTGGAATCTTCTGTGAGACGTAACAGGACGTCGGTCTTAAATGTAATGTTAGATCAAATGAAAAACTTTAGTGGATTGAAATACAGATAAATAAATCCACTAAAAGTGCATCTGCATCATTGGTTAAAAAGTTGTTCTGCTAGTTGTCTGATTTTGTTCCAGTAATCTAATGTTTCCTGGCACTAGGTGGTTCAAGATTATATTGGTGTTTGCTTTATTTCTGTGTTTTTTTTAACCATAGTCTGCTTGTTTATACTGTCTAACAAATGCAATACTGAGTAGTGAAACACTGACACAATCCCTTTTGGAAGTCAGACATTTGTAATAATTTCAATAATCTACAGTTGTAAGTCAAGAGGGCAGCACCATTTTAAAGTCTAGTTTCCTTTCTCTGTCTCACTTTCTGGAATTTTTCCGTCTGTGTTTTTATTAAAGTTAAAAATGGATAGGGTATTAAAACTCCCTTTCACTGACGTCTCTTCCACTGAACTTGTAGAGAAAGTGATGATATGAAGATGATTATGTTTATCACATTCACTCAGAGATCATAGTCTGAGGGTCATGTTGTACAGTTCACGATGCCCCGGGTTGCAATCAGGAGGTTTAACAGTGATGTGCCAAACAGTTGTCTGTGGTGTTCTATATGATCTAAAAGTCAGACTTACCATTTATCAGTCAAATCAATTAAAGAACATTCATGATCAACAATTTGTGGGTGGCCATGATACTAACAGCGTGGTGGAAATTCCACAAGATATCAAACTCCACACTAACATAAACATAACACTGCTTTCATGTCACTTCCACAAGTAGCCCAAACATAAGATATAGAAAGCAGGTAAGAGCGGAGCAGTCAATGTGCCTAATATGACTGCAAAAGCCTGGCAGGACAGGAGGTATTCCTGCTTCTGCTAATCAGCAAAAGGAAGCTCCTGGCAAAGTGACGTGGACTGCAAAAAAATCACCAGGAAGGTCAAGCTACAAATGCCAGAGAGGAGCAGGGAGCACCAAAAGTTCCATAGCATCCTGCGGAAAGAGTACCACATAAGCATGGAAACAGTACAGCAACCCATGGTATGAGCATGGACAGATGAGGAAGAGCTGCTAGAACAGTACGTCCCCAATAAGCAGGCAGGATGTGGATCCGTCTCACTATTTCATCGGCAGAAATGCAGGAGCAGGTGATAATACTCCTGGGCCCAGCACTCTTCAACCTGGGTACTTTAAGGAGAACACGGCAGCCTCCCAAAAGTGATACAAAGTCCCAAAATGGCTATTACCTGTGCTGAATAACAGTATGAAGGACAAATCTACCCCTGTCCAAAGTTTAATTGATTTAACTGAATGCCAACTATACTACCACCATCAATCTGTGTAAGGTGTACTTGCAAGTGCCTTTAGCACCAAAAGCAAAAGAACTCAGTGTTTTCAACACATTTCATCCAAGCATCATCATGTGAAATGTTGTTCTTTTCGGAAATTCTTCATCTAAATATGGTTGTGTTGCTAATGAGATCATATTATTTGTTACTCTTTAAACCTTATTATTCCTTTAAGATTCAAAGTCTACTGTGTTAGGAAACCTATGTGAGAATATAAAATCAGCAGTTTCTGCATGCTTGTGTGATGAATACAGAAAGTGATCTCTTATACCTGCGGAATTAAGGCTTCAAATGTCTTGGTGTTCAGACGATATGGAGAGGCTCTGGGAATCTGGAAGGATAAACGTTTGTTTCATTTTCAGGGACTGTTGATCATTTATTTGTCCATTCATTTATTACACTATTAAGGGATTATTAATGTGCACTGGGAGAACAGTATAAAGTTATCAGTCTTCTTTATCAGTCTTCTAACTAAACAGCCTGGTCTTGTAAGGTAACCACATGCACACCTTTCCCTCAGTGATGGCAAGGAGTGGTTTAAACTCACCATGTCATCTGTGATTCTGAGTGTGAGTGCTCCTGCATTTTTCTACACAAAGCCTGCTGAGTTGGCAGTGAAGGCAGAGATGCCCATATACAGCATGTTGCTTTCATCAGGTGGCAGTGAAAATGGTGTCGGGGCAAAAGCGGGTTTCTTGTGCACTCCAATGTTGTAAAACTCCCCCTATATAGAGAGCAATGCAGAGATTAACTTATTCTTTTACAGCTCCTGGGTCTTGATTCTTCGTTCAGATTAAACTGTTTTATCAGTGTAACCTTTGTGTAACCTTTTTTTCCTACAAAAGCCCAACAGTGCTTTCTGGATACACTTAGGCACAGTTTTGCAAGTGCTCCTGTTATTCCCTGTTAATTCAGATCTTTGGCTCAGAAAGGCTTTCTTATGATCATTATTCTTATGCTTTGACAACTTGTGCCTTTTTTAACTTGTGCCTGAAAACCCCTTTACCTATGCCAATGATAAAACACTGATGAACTCCTGCAAACAAGTTGTAGTTTATTAATTAGTGCATTAATCTTAGTTTGGGATCTTTAATGACCATCTTAATCTGTGTATATTATTTGATTGTTGGTTCTTTCCTAGCTGAATGTAACTTCCTCTCACAGTAGTGTACAACTTCCAAGCTTATCAAAGGATAGTGTTGTAGTCAGGACCATTAAAAAATCATTCAAGCAAAGACCAAGATTTTGTAGTGTTTGAATCTGAGACAAGAATGAGACTTATTTAACAATGATTTTACTTTAATTATACCACTCACTGATAATGTATTGTAAATTGTCATTGTCATAAATAATTATTATAAAGGCAGCTGAATATAAACAAATATAAAGCAAAAAGGTTCATATGGTCATTTTTATTATTAAATTAAAACATAGTAATACTTAAATAATTGCTATCTGCCCTTGGGTCAATCATGGAAAGGATTAATTAGATGTGTTCTGTAATGTGTTAAATCCTCTCGATAAATGCATAGCTTTAGCTATATCATAAAACATATGATGAGTCCTTTTCTCATTATTACTTGTGTACAACAAAAGTTTGTGTGACAAGCAGCAACATGTATATTTGCCAATTTATGAAAACGGGAGTATGCGCAGTGGGAAAGTAAATATCTTTTAAAATGACTCTCAATTAATGGCAATGCATTTACAATAAGTCTCTTGCCACAATAACAACACTGTCTGGATTTGCCATCAGCTGGTTGATTGCAGCATCGTGCAGCCTGCAGCCTAGCATTTGTTTGCAGGGGAACATACACTGCCATAATTATTACCATAATGAATTTTTTAAGGAGAAAGAATAGTCTGTACATTAATGTTAAAAATTCCAGATCCAGATAGCAGTGTTTATGTATGTCAGTGGCTGTGCACCAGTACTTGTGAATGTACACACACAAACCTCACCCTTTGGGTCTTCCCCAAGTCCCCTGTCCTGTTCACACTACTAGCTAAGAGCAACCAGCTAACTTGATAGCAGTGTGACTCAATAATAATAATAATAATAATAATAATAATAGTAATAATAATAATAATAATAATAATAATAATAATAATATGGCGCTTCCATGCACATCAGCAAGCAAATAGGAACACTAGCACTTGCATGAAATTAAGCATATTAGCATTTCAGAAGGCAGATTATTTAGCCTGCTAAAATAGCAGGTGTGGCAGCAAATGTCTGTTCAAAACACTATGTCACAGGTATGAGTATCATGTATTTGATATAGTATGATTGTTCATGTTTGTAAATTTAAAGCTTACAAATGCTGTATTTACAGTGTATTGCAGGTTATTAAAATGTGGCAGTAATTATTAGGATATAGAGAATTGTAGTGTTTAAACAAATCATTATGTCAGAAGTATGTTTAGGGGAGAATACACCCTGACCCACCCAGAGTTAACACACACTTACCTTACATTATTGATCATAAACTTGAATAGCTACAATACTGTCTGCTAATCATGCAGTTTGAAGTTTGCAAAGTGTGTACCCAGACAAAATCTGTGTTAAAACTTTCCTTTAACACTGAGTCATACATGAGTCAGACATGATTCTGAATAAATGAATGAATGAAAAAATGAAAAGCCTTATTTCATTTCAAACTGCACTTCAGGAACACTGAGCTCAAGTTCTGAGGAAACTTCCCTGCATATTTTCAGGGGTTTTCTGCCTCACCATGCCTGAATCACCTCATAAGGAGCTTGATAATGAGGAGACAGGGTGACTGAGGCAGTGAACACTCCTCACTGAGCATACTGGCTTCCAAGAGCTGGAGCTGGGAAGACCTATAGGTCTGTGACACACACTCCCACCCAGTCCTGATACTAAGAAGGTGGAACCTACAGGCTAATATGCAGCTGCCTGTGCATCAATAGGCGTCTGGGGTGTCCATCACTCAGGGAGGCGTGGCTGAAGGCGTGGCCTTGCAGACTCTGAGAGCTGGCTGAGGTAATCTCTAAAGGAGAGAGTAGTCACCAATAATCATGGAAATGTAGCCATAACTGTACAGTATATTTCACAGCCATGTATATTACATATCACAGACCAGGCTTACCAGAATAAATATTCCACACATACAGCTCATATATATCTGTGTGTGTGTGTGTAAAAACATGCTCCTGTTTTAGTCTCAACACAGACAGATATACATGTAGGAGTAGCAAACTGAAGTAAGAGCTCACCTTCACCAGTACATAGTCTCCAGCTTTAACAGTGACAGGGTTGGTATCCGTGGGATAAGAAAGCAAATCCTTTCTTGGAAAAATAACCTTCACATTCCCATCATTCCGACCACAAAGATCTTGAGATGACTTCTTACTTTCCTGCAGAAAACAGACTCAGTCAAGCAAAAACAGCAGATAACATTTGTACAATATAAAAGGCTTGACTAAGCACTGTAGCAGACGTCTCACTAGTGTTATCCAAACCAAGGGTGGTTATTCCCACTGTTATGTAGATGGTCATAAAATTCTGTTATCAGTGTGTATATCGGTAGATCCAATCTCAGCATGACTGGTAGCGCATATTAACACACAAGTGGCAAACACCTTGGGGTAGTTTTCTGTGCATTCGCCAGGCATGTCCTCAAAAGAAGGACACTAACAAGAATCAAAATTAAGTAAGACCCCAATCTTCAAACAGTTATTGATGGCAGGTAATACACTAAAGACCACAAGCACAGGGAAACCAGTCATTGGGATTTCCCGGTATCAAAGATGTGAACTGCTCTCAACACTTCAAAAATAACAAAAAGCTCAAAGCATCCAAAACAGACACAATGCTATGCCTAACCAGGGAAGGGTTTCAAATGAAAGGGCCACAGAAACCCATGCGGCAATCGCAAACTAACACCGCAAACGGGAAAGTGACCATACAACTCAAATAGACTAAAATAGACCAAACAATGCCCTAAATACATAAACACATAAACTCTATTTGCCCTCCAGAAAAGAACAAAGCCAAAACCAAAATGAAATGCCAAAAGGTGCTAGGGCTGAGCTGATAGACAATGCCATTGTTCATCATCGTTGTCAGACAGACCTCATGATGTTGATCCAGCAGGTCTAAATAAGATAAGGGAGGAGAATTTACTGCAACTATTTATTTTCTTGCAGAAATCTAGTTAAATCGATATGCAAAACATGATGACCAAGACACACAGATGCAGCAATCCCAAATTATTAACAGCAGAAGTGCTCCAAACACAGTTGTAACACAGCATGGCTTCAACCCACTGCAGTACTCACTCCCTCCACTAGGACAAGCTGTTTGCTGTCGATGAAACTGGTGTTGACCTTAGCCGCATCTTCTCGGAATGTAAAGATAAGCTCCTCCAGGCGACAGCTTCTTCACCTCAGCTGGGATATCGTCCCTGAGACGGTGATATGCCTGAGTTTTCTGTGGGTGTGGTACACACATGTTCATGTCAGAAGGTCAAGCCCAACTGGCAGCCACAAGACCCTTTCAATTCTCCAAATGATAATAGACAATGGTGAATTTCTTGATAGAACCATCACATGAACCAGGGAGAATGTCTGTTTTTTGATAGTGTTAAACACAATGACAAAATAGGATCTCACCTTCCTCATGCTGTAGGCAAACAGGAAGGCTACATTATAGCCCACTTCCCTGATCAAAGAGACCGACTGCTGGTGGTCCTCCTCGGTTTCCCCACAGAAGCCTGTGATGAAGTCACTGCTCAGACTGACCCCTGTAAAAAGAAATTATACATAGATATATATTCACACAAGACCT
Organism: Electrophorus electricus; assembly: GCF_041902795.1. Taxonomy (NCBI): domain Eukaryota; kingdom Metazoa; phylum Chordata; class Actinopteri; order Gymnotiformes; family Gymnotidae; genus Electrophorus; species Electrophorus electricus. The sequence goes on from NW_027658411.1 coordinate 124,506, forward strand.
ATTATAGCTACAATAATTTTATAATTACATATTGAATGTTTGGTAATGATAGGACACCTGGTATTATCTTTCGAATGTTTTCCACAAACTCAAGGTAGGCTTCCCTAGTATACCTATGAAAACATCCCAGAGCATGATGACTTAAAGTGAGAACTAAGTTTTAACACATGAGACATCAAGAGATTTGAGATAAGCAGGCTAATCTCTACTGTGCTTGTGGTGAGTGCTGTCGTTCTAGGAGCGTTTCTCACCCACGCCTCATGGTCTGTAAGACTCTGCTGCTGCCGCTCTGAGCTGGCAAGTGGATCTGCTTACAGATGTTCCTCCGCTCTTGGATTAGCTATAACACCTTCAGGAAACATACTCACCCACCCCAGCACAGGTCAAACGAAAACAGCACAAATTGACTATGGCAGTCAAACCTTATTTCACATATCTGATAAGCATAAGGCTTTTTCAATCTGATAATCTATTAATGATCTTTTCTACTGCTCACATCCAAATTTGCGAATCCTAAATTATTATCCAATTTGCTGCTTAAAATGGCCTATGAGCAATATCTGCACATGAATTCAGACTATAAGAAACTGTTCAACTAAATACTTAAACTCTTTGAACATCCACTACACCACACAAGCCATAAACAGTCAGGGCCGGATTACCAATAGATTACCAGAGCAGGCAGTGACCTGTAGGCCCCACACCTTTTAGGGGCCATGCAACAAGGAATTAAAAAAAAAAAAACATATTAGGAGATCATTTGCAAGGGAGGCCCCAAGATTATGACTGCCTAGGGGCCTCCACAGGGTTTAATCTGGCACTGTAGGCAGTGTACATGTACATGCCCCTAAATGTAATTGGTAACATATTCCATTACATTACTCAAACGAGGAACATACTTTAAAAACTTTGGAATACGTCAACATTGTCCAAGACTATTTCAAATATAACTCACTTTAATTACATTTAAATTACATTTAACAGCATGTATTCTGTGTTCTGTATTTTGTCACCTGCAATGAAATACATTTTAAAAGTACCTTCCCCACACTAGTCATGGGTATCCCAACCAAAAACCACATGCTCACATCCATGACTCTGGGGTTTCTACCTCATCAGGAAAGTCTTTAGGATGTGGCCAGGTGAAGCGAATCCTTGTCAGGGTTTACGAGGGAGACGTGGTGTAGCAGGTCAGCGAATCGTAGGCCTCCTTGCTCATCACGGGAACACGGTGCTGAAACCACGGCTGAGGTGCGAACCAAGCTCCGAGTTGCTGGCCCCGTCCCCAGACACGTCTCTGTAGCTGTTCACGTTTTGACCCAGCAGGGTCACTTCCTTCACCCCCTATGGCCATGATCATTTCATATACTTAGTGTTCACATCTGGCCAAGTTTCACACACAGAAACTAGTAAAGCCAGACTGCACACATAGTCGCTGAAGGGAAGAGACCTTGTCAGACAGCATGCGCACTTCTTCAAGTATGGAGGACACAGGTCTGCTCCTTTCCCTCCCCCAGGTAAACGGCACAATGCAGTAGCTGAACATGTTGTCACAGCCCCGCGTGATAGACCTACAGCAGTCAAAGAGGGACAAAATATACTGGATAATCCCACTGTAAGACAAGGTGCCACCAACAAGGCTTGCAGTACACAAGGTCTGTACTGTCAACAGCGTGAAAGGACTTTAAAAGTATCGACACCCCTGATATCAAACCATTGTTTGAAGTGCTACATCTAAAAGCATGAAGGAGCTGAAGATGAGCCACCACGGTGTTTGAAGTTTTATATCCCTTCATAAGTGTAGGAGGGTCAGTCATGTATAAATATTTAACCAAAAAATGCAGATTGACAAGTGTTCAGTAAAATGATAATAATAAACAACTGAACTATGAGCATTTGCTGTTTTTGGCTTTATTGTGGATGCAAGTCCCATGTTTCATGCAATATGGTAGCAAATGCCCTTAAATTATAGCTGACATTTCTGTATTTTAATCTAACAGTTGCTGTTCAGATTAAATTCAGTGTATTAGAGTTGAATATGAAAACACCAAAAACTGTCTATACATGTTAACTTAAAAATTGAACTGTACCATCTTTACAAAATCACACAGTGCAAAGTTAATTTAAAAGTTAGTGTTTAGTAGGAACTCCTCCCTTATAAATCAGCCAGATATTATTATGGCACTCACACAAAGGCACTGTGTCCTGAATGGTGAATGGGCATGACATCAGCATATGCCTCTTCCAGGGAGAGCAGGACATTGCTGGTCCTCTGACCCCCATGGGCCAGTGCAAGGAGTCGGAGAAGATCTCTGTAGGCATCTGGCCCTGCTACAACATCCACCACCCTCTCCTTCTCCAGCAACTCAGTCTTCAGTCTCTCTGCCAAGCAACCTACAAGAGAGCAAGCACACATATGCGTATACGGGCACGTGAACCCACACACAAACATACATGCGCACATACGAACATTTCAGACTGAGAGATACATTTGAACGTGAATGAAGAACTATGGTGAAGTGAGAAGTTACCCAGGACTCCTATCTTTAATGGAGTGCTGCTCTTTAGACACTTCTTTTTCAGAACTGCTGGATGTTTGAGTCTGTTCCAGATGGTCTGCTCTGCCTTTTCCCTGTCACAATGATTTTTATTTTTTCCAACAGAAAATAGCATTACATCCAAGCAAAAAATGTCACTGAAGTCAAGGACTGCTGTCAAGTTGCACAAGATTGGCAACGTATAGATTCACTGTGTAAAATACAAACAGAAATAGGCTTTTCCTACCTTATGGAGCATGTGACAAGAAGCACCATATCTGCCTGTATAAAAAAAAAAAATTAGGAAAGATGAGAATGAAAGCTTTCAAATAAAGGAAGCGCTGTGTTTATCAAGGGTCAAAGGTCAAGGCATTGACACTTACCTCTGATAGTTCGTGGGTCCGAACATATCCACCCTTCTGAAGAATGGACCACGCAATTTCAGTGTCGTTGACGTTCATCTGACAGCCGTATGTTTCGAAATACACTGCAAGATGTAAACACCAAAATAAAATTGGCAACGACTACCGGCATACTGACACATGGGAATTAAAATCCTAAAGCCTGAACTATCATGGCAACAAATGCAGTTACATACCTTTCCGTAGCTGCGCCAGACCACTTTCTTCAGGAAGATACGATTCCTCATGTTCCTGTTGCGTCTCAGTTGAACTTTTGCCTGAAGAACTCTTAATGACGACAGCTTGGTCTTAAATGTGCTCACTCTCGTCTCATCAGTCTCATTAGTAGGAGGGCTAGATAGAGACACTGAGCAATAACCTCTGCATTTGTCGGCGAGTCGAGATAAACACTTTTGAACAGAAAACACTAGAAGTCTAAGCCTGCGGGCAGACATCATGTCTAAACGGGAGATTCGGCTACAAAGCCATGAACAAGACAAGAAACTCAATTTAACTTTAAAAGTAACGTTAGCTAAGGCTAAGTGCTAACTTAGCAATGGTGCTGTGGTTTGCGCAGAACAATTTTATATACAAAAGTATATTATCAGCGAGCTAACAAATCTGTACAAGCAGCCAATAAATATAAAAATATCTGTAGCTTAGTTAGGTAACCTAATAATTCAGCTGTAACATACACTCACGTATGACCCCACACGGTTAACATTGACATGCAGTTTTGTAATTTTCAAAATAACGGTTTCATTAAAACGTAACAGTGATACTCGTGTTTCAGTTCTAAGACAAGTAAACGGTGTAACTTGGGAGGGAGATCAATCGCAAAAATATCGATTTACGTTTTTTAATTCATATTTTTGTAATTAATATTTTTTAATTAATATTTTTTTAATTAATAGTTTTGTGAAATCTTATATTTAACATAAACGGCTACTTTTATTTTGCAAGTGTTTACTTGTTAGTCATAAGTAGTGTTTTGTGAGATGATTGTTCGTTTTCACACATGGCTCTCTGTCCCTCACCTACTCTGATCTAATGACGAATGCGTAATTTATTTTATAAGTGGACTTCACACTTCGTTCTGTTACCTAAGGGTCAGTACAACATACTCGTTTAAATGTGCTGATACAAAGATTGTGAAACAATTAATGTTTTTAATTAACTGATTAAAGTTTTACTCTGAATGAACACATTTTACGAATATATAGGAATGTTAACCTTATTACATTGTCTTTGATGAGGAAATGGGTATTTTGGATGTTTTAACCTTTTAAACATGTTTTAACCTTTTAAACTTTTAAATATTACCGTAAGGTTGTAAATACGTTCATTAATATTTTAGGTATTTTGATTATTCATTTTGCAATTTTGATTAAAAATAAATAAATAAATAAAATTAAAAATCAAGTTATTTAAACATGTCCAAGAATTGCTGTCCACTCTCTCATCTTTGGATAACCATCTTGGTAAAAATGCGACCTTTGACATCAGTGACCTCACAACTTTAAAAAAGGTCTATCTTCATTCGCCTAAAGGCATAAACTGCATGCTCCTATAGTATGTCAGTTCATTTGAATTTCTCACTTTGTCCCCATACTCAGATGAGTTAAAGCTAAAAATGTCCACCCCATTGTGATGAAATATTGAGTTAATAAACATTATTTTAGAATATCAAAATATATGTTTGAAATGCTAACTTTAGCTAAAATTGTCCACCTGCTGACATGACAGTTGCACAATACAGTGAACATATACTTGCATATACCTTCTTTGCTGTTTTCTTGTTGTTTTGTTTTAAGTAATATTTCCTAATAACTATTAAACTATTGATGTTCAGCTACGACAGGAGCTGAAGTAGCAAAGAGGAAAAGGTCCAGGTGAGATGCAGACCCTTGGAGGAAAGAGACAATTACCTGTGAAATTAGAGAGAGAGAAAGCGCTGTAGAAAAGGTGAGGAGATTTTAACAAAAAAGGGAATTCATGACTGAAAAAGAAAGGTATGCCAAAAAAAAACCCCAAAACAAAACAGAGTCGAGAAAGGAATAGTTGCCATGACAACTAAACATTCTTGAAGAGCTATAAACTGTGTTATCAAGGTGTATTTTAAATGTTCATAACTTTGCTTTTAATGGCTTTAAACGTTATATATAGCTTAGAAGTATGTAGAGGTTGGAGGAATATGTGTGGCTATATTTGGGCTATTTCTTCTGTTTGGGTATGAGTGGTTTGTAGCATTTAGCCTTGGACATTGAGAGTGCTGAAAAGTCTAAATGTGTCTGTGAAAGCTTTAGAAGTATAAAGTGATTGATTTTTAAATTAGTAATGAAAATGCTGAGGTAATAAAATGATATTGTAAGCAGAAAAGTATGGATGGTCCCGAATAAACTGGTTTCATGCAGGAAAGACCAGTGTAGGCTTCAGCATAAATCTTCAGGAGGCCTCTTTGAAAAAGCCTCTAGGGGATTCCGTTGAAGGGAGAGCCTTGGTTCAAGGATGGGACATCCCGGCCAAGCACTGGAAGAAACAATATGGAGATCACCAAAAGAAACAATATGGGCATCCGGTGATATAGAATAGGATCGTCTTTTAAAAAAATAGAAGTAGTTCAGGTTGAACATAATAGTACCAAGAACTTGTTGGTGTAACTATTAAATATCAATTAGCATATATTGAATAATGTATGGTTTGAACATAATAGTGGAAACCTGGACAAGTATTATGAAAAAATAAAAATGGTTATGCAAGTGTCCTTGAAGCGTTTGGTTACTATCTGATGGATTAAAATAGGTTTGTTGGTAGCAAAGACATCACTAAAGTTTACAGAGCAAAGGTACTCCAGGAACAGGATGGGTAAGTAGCAGCTTGATCAATGGACTCTTCTGTGAGACGTAACAGGGCGTCGGTCTTAAATGTAATGTTAGATCAAGTGAAAAACTTTAGTGGATTGAAATACAGATAAATAAATCCACCAAAAGTGCACCTGCATCATTGGTAAAAAGTTGTTCTGCTAGTTGTCTGATTTTGTTCCAGTAATCTAATGTTTCCTGTGGACTAGGTGGTTCAAGATTATATTGGTGTTTGCTTTATTTCTGTGATCTTTTTAACCATAGTCTGCTTGTTTATACTGTCTACCAAATATTGAGTAGTGAAACACTGACACAATCCCTTTTGGCGTCAGACATTTGTAATAATTTCAATAATCTACACTTGTAAATCAAGAGGGCAGCACCATTTTAAAGTCTAGTTTCCTTTCTCTGTATCACTTTCTGGAATTTTTCCGTCTGTGTTTTTATTAAAGTTAAAAATGGAAAGGGTATTAAAACTCCCTTTCACTGACATCTCTTCCACTGAACTTGTAGAGAAAGTGATGATATGAAGATGATTATGTTTATCGCTTTCACTCAGAGATCATTGTCTGAGGGTCATGTTGTACAGTTCACGATGCCCCGGGTTGCAATCAGGAGGTTTGACAGTGATGTGCCACAGTTGTCTGTGGTGTTCTATATGATCATCACAGAACATCACACATAACTGGTCAAATTGTATCTCGAGTAGTATATTTGTGTATTATACTATATATTAGCAGCATATCTTTATGATGCAATTAAAAACATTCCCCATCCCCCTGAATACCAATCATATTACATATCTGGGTACTAAATTCTCTTCCCAGTTGTCTGTTATTCAAAATAAATAGTCATCCAATTATTAAAACAATAAGCGACAAACTTCATTGATGGACAAATTTGCCCCTTATGCTCTTCGGACAAACTGCAATAATTAAAATGAGAATATTACCTAAACGAAATTGTTTGTTTTCAATTATTCCAGTGCCACCAACCTGTCTAAAATCTTTGGACAACATCATAACTTGATTCTACTGGAAAAATAAATCACATAGAATCAAACTCACAACATTACAGAACTGTAGTTGATTATTGCAAATCAACTACAATATGGAATAAAATGGATAAAACCTAGTATATCAGACAGAATATGGATAGACATAGAGCAAACATTATGCAAAGATCTAAAAGTCAGACTTACCATTTATCAGTCAAATCAATTAAAGAACATTCATGATCAACAATTTGTGGGTGGCCATGATACTAACAGCCTGGTGGAAATTCCACAAGATATCAAACTCCACACTAACATAAACATAACACTGCTTTCATGTCACTTCCACAAGTAGCCCAAACATAAGATATAGAAAGCAGGTAAGAGCAACTATCAGTTCAGAGACATTAAACTCACCTGCATCCATATCAGTATTATAAACATTCCTAATACAAAAAAACTATCACATAAGATATACAAAATAATAATGAAATCAAATCGCATAATTACTCTCCCATCGAGACAATGGGAGGAAGATTTATTACTAACCCCCGACGCCACAGTCTGGATTAAAATGTATAATAATAATTACCACATGACAGCAACACTAACCTACAATGCATTCAGTACAAAATAATACATAGATTACATTATACTACACATTGGATGTTTAAAATTGGTTTCACAAGCTCAGCAATCTGTGCATACTTTACTCCAAACACAGCTGACGATTACATTCACATCGTGTGGCAGAGCACACCTATCAAGTAATTTTGGCAATAGGTCATCACACACATGTCCCATGATTTAAATAACCCTATCCATCCAACACCATCTTTATGTCTCCTAGGAGACATGTCATCAACCAATGTGTCAATAGAAAAAAAACAGGATAATATATATATAACATTATTAATTGCAAATACAAACATACTCATGAATTGGAAAACAAAAAATAATATTAGTGTCACCGAATGGAAAAATCTATTGATAGACTACATATCAATGGAAAAAAATCTCAGAATGAATCAATAAGAACCAATAACCTAGACTGGACTCCTTTGATAAAAAGTTTACAGAGCTAATCCATAAATGATAAATATCCCAATCTAGTACGTGTACATATACAGTGCACTCGCACATAGCCTCTCTCTCTCTCTCTCACACACACACACAGGCAGACGCACACAAGCAGTCACACACGAACACACACACACACACACACACACACACACACACACACACACACACACACACACACACACACACACACACACACACACACATTCCCGTAATGGTGCAGGTGGTAAATACTTAAAATACTCTATCTGCATTTCCCGTTTGTCTGTTTCGTCTCTGTTCGTCTTATTTTTCCTCTCTCCCCTATTCCCGTTTCCCCCACGTTATTTATGTCTGTTCATACGTTTTATACACCCGATATAGTTGGACACAGTGAGAAGTTAGAAATAAATAATGAATAAATAATAAAGTTCTAAAGGTCCTCCGATGGGCGGAAATCAATTGATATATTTATTTCTCCAGATTTCTAACTCGGAGAGAAAAAGACGTCCTTTTACAAATCGCACCTCGTTGTGGAACTCTACTAAGGTTTACAATCCAGGCGATGATTTTTAACCTCAAAGAACATAGGCCTGCTCCAAGGCAAACTGATTTCATCCCATTAATTAACTTTAATGCGATGTTTTTTGCCGAGCATTAGGCTAAAGAAAATGAATGTTGCTGCGTTTATCAAACTAAAAGTATTTATTCTGAGCCATGCGGTAAATGATTCAGTGTGAGCAGCATATGGACGATTTTTGGAAAATGCTGTGACTAGGTAATATTTTGATATATAAGGCGTTGTTAAAGCCCCTCATTCACGCTATTAACGTTATAAGTTAAAATAATTGAATAATTCATAAATAAATAAATAGCGTTTGTATAATATTTAAAAATAAACATTTACGTAAAAGCACTCTTACGTAACAACCAAGTTGTCATGTATTTGAATCTAAAGCTAAAGTGTTGCTTTGATCGCTTTGGTCGGTCGACACTTGCCTGGCTCTGTTGAATTGCTGTTTCAAACTGTTTTATAATTCGTGCAGTTAGATCATTTGGTTAAATCATTTACGATTTTATTTTATTCATTTACTACTTTCGACTACGATTTCCAGAAAGGTTGACCGACGATCCTCACGAAAATGAATCCAAGTGCTCCAAGTTCGCCGATGACTTCGTTGTACGTGGGTGACCTTCATCCAGACGTTACCGAGGCCATGCTATACGAGAAATTCAGTCCTGCTGGCGCAATAGTCTCCGTACGCATTTGCAGGGACGCGATGACCCTCCGCTCACTTGGATACGCATACGTGAACTTTCAGCAGCAGGCAGATGCTGAGCGTGCTTTGGACACTATGAACTTTAACATCATCAAAGGCAGACCTGTGCGAATTATGTGGTCCCAGAGAGACCCCTCTCTGAGGAAGAGTGGAGTTGGCAACATCTTCATCAAGAACCTTGACAAGTCTATTGACAGCGAAGCTCTTTACGACACATTCTCTGCCTTTGGGAACATCCTTTCCAGCAAGGTGGTGTGTGACGAGAATGGCTCTAAGGGCTACGGCTTTGTGCACTTTGAGACCCGTGAGGCTGCGGAGAGAGCAATTGAGAGACTTAATGGCATGTTGCTCAATGACCGCAAAGTGTTCATTGGCCACTTCAAGTCTCGCAAGGAGCGAGAGGCTGAGATGGGGGCCAGGGCCAAAAAGTTCACCAATGTGTACGTCAAGAACTTTGGAGAGGACATGGACGACGACAAGCTGAAGGAGATCTTCAGCAAGTTTGGCCAAACGCTGAGCACTCGCGTCATGACCGACGAGAGCGGCAAGTCCAAGGGCTTTGGCTTTGTGAACTTCGAGAGGCACGAGGATGCCCAGAGGGCTGTGGATGAGATAAATGGGAAGGAGCTGAATGGGAAGAAGGTGTATGTGGGTTATGCCCAGAAGAAAGGCGAGAGGCAGACAGGGCTGAAACGAAAGTTTGAGCAGATGAAGCAGGACGGTATGACTCGCTACCAGGGAGACAACCTGTACGTCAAGAACCTAGACGACGGTCTGGACGACGCGCGTCTACGTAAGGAGTTCTCTCCGTTCGGGACCATCACAAGTGCCAAGGTGATGATGGAGGGCGGCCGCTCCAAAGGGTTCGGCTTCGTGTGTTTCTCCTCGCCGGAGGAGGCCGCCACGGCCATGACGGAGATGAATGGGCGCGTTGTAGGCACCAAGCCGCTGTACGTGGCTCTGGCGCAGCGCAAGGAGGAGCGGCAGGCCCACCTCTCCAACAAGTACATGAAGCGCACGGCCAGCGTGAGTGCCTTGCCCAACCTCGTGCTCAACCCCTACCAGCCTGCCCCGCCCTCCGGCTACAACATGGAAGCCATTCCACAAGCTCAGAACTGGCCTGCCTACTGCGCAAGCAGCCAGCTGGCACAACTCCTCCCCAGCCCTTGCTGGGCCATGCAGTGCGTCCACCCACAGCAAGTCCAGGATATGCCGAGTGCCATCGGTCCAGCCGCATCCTGCCCGCAGGCCTTCAGCGCCATCCGACCAACCACCGCCTGCCAGGTCCCACGCACGATGGCCTATCAGACCATGGCATCTGAGGCTCCGGGGACAGGGATGGCCAGCGCGGAAGCTGCCAACAAGGCGTCGCTGGTGAGAGCAGTACCACAGTACAAAACCACCTCAGGCGTTCACAGCCCACAGCAACACCTGGGCACACAGCCCTTAGATATAAATGTCGAACTTACCATTTATCAGTCAAATCAATTATAAAACATTTATGTTTCTCAACCCACAGCAGCACCTGGGGGCAGAGCTCCAGGTGCCCGTGCAGCTGGCTGCGGTCCATGTGCAGGGTCAGGAACCTCTCAGTGCCTCCATGCTGGCTGCTGCACCTCCACAGGAGCAGAAGCAGATACTGGGTGAGCGTCTGTTTCCCCTGATCCAGAACATGCAGCCCACCCTTGCAGGGAAGATCACGGGTCTGTTCCTGGAACTGGACAACTCGGAGCTACTGCATATGCTGGAGTCTCCTGAGTCTCTGCACCCTAAGGTGGATGAGGCAGTCGCTGTGCTCCAGGACCAGTGCGCGCAGGAAGCCGCTCAAAAACTTTAACCAGTGCTGCGCTTCTGGCTGTCTAATGGAAGAATAAGCAGTAAAAAAAATTAACATTTTAACTGAAAAAAATAAACATTGAAACTGAAATGCATTGAACATTGAAATATTTTTGCCATGTCTGTAGACATCAAGCCTGTAAGGGTTGGCACCAGGCCGAGGCCCCCTCGACCAGAGGGAGGCGTCGAGTCAACCACGCCACTGATCAGGATCAACACCCAACAGCTGGGCTAGACCTTATATAAGCCCAGTGACCCAATCATTCAGTGCTGGGTTTTTGATAAAGTTTTGAGCCAAGCTCCTAGCCGGTAACTCTGGGTATTGAGGTCTGTGAGCCCTTGTGCTATGCCTCTTTTCTGTTCTGCGAGGGTGTCAGTGTTTTTACACGTCCCCTCCCTTCTCCAGTTTTCCCCTCTCGAGTCTGTCTCTCTCCTGAGGCTTCCCTTAGCCATTCAAGTTTCTCCCCGTTTTCTGGTTTTGTTTGGGAGCTTTTAGTTCGAGTTTTCCCCAGTGCATCGGGGTTGCCATTTCTTTCCGTGGCGTTCTTTGTTCTCCCCTTTTCCACGCTCACCGAGGTGTTTCGTTTTTTCCTCTTGTTTTGCTTGATCCAAGCTCTAACTGTTCTGCACACGAGCCCACCATTGTTAGAGTGTGGCTGCTTACCCAGTAAGCTATTGGTGTCCTCACCTAGCTGACCTGGATTCAAAACCACCTTACAAAGTCCAGGCCTTGGTTATTCTAAGCTTAAAATGAAAACGACAGAAAAAGGTAAAATCATTTCAAGTTTGGTTTATTTGTCGCATACATAGTCATACACAGTATAACTCACAGTGAAATGGTTGAGTGCTCTGTCCAATCTGAGGAAAAAGAAAAACAGGGGTGCATAGAGAAATATATTCTATATATATACAAAAATATATTAATAGTGCATGTACAATATATATATATATATATATATATATAATGTTTATATGTACAATGTATATATGGATATTTATATATGTATGTACAGAATGTACAGTCCCATCTTGCAATTGGCATATTTACAGTTATATGTTACATGGTGGTAATTGAACATATTACAGTTATATTGAACATATTACAGTTATTTCTATTACATATTACAGATTTTGACATGAACAGCTGATCATTTTTTTGTTTTTATTCCTCTTAAAGTTTGAATGTTCAGATTGTCAGTTCTTACAGGTCATAGCTGATCATTAGATAAGTGTATTGGGTTGCATTAATATAAATGTAAAGATCAAAAAAACAAAACCCCACAGTGTAGCTTAAAATAGAGAATAATTCTGTAATATTCCTTTATGTACAACACAATTTCAAATGACCTTATTAACAAACCAGTAAAGACAGGACGAGAAGCAAAGGTCACTTACACGTATTAAATCTTGAAGCAAACAAACTGCAGCTGCAAGTGCCACACTGCCATCCAGTTCCACTCTCTGGTCTGGCGACGGTCATATTACAGGAGCAACGAGAGGCTGCCAACGGTTTCTTTTAGCTTGTCTACTGAGACGGTGAAACTGGCCAACCAGGTGAAAAGCATTGTGAAGGAGAAACGACTTCGACTGCCGACGTGGGAAAGTAGCAGTCAGAGCAGGTCTATTGGAGCAGTGCGATGGACTCTGCCCAACAATGGGCTGCAAGCCCACATCTCTGCACATAGCAACAGTATGTGGTTCCTAGGTGCCCAGTCGGCTAGTTTTAAAGTTCAATTCAAATATTAAATAAAAATGCAGACTTCAGAATTGGTTAAATAGCATAACTGTGCACGTACTTTATTGTAGGTTAACATTAACACGCATTATTGAGGCACCCTCTGGAGAATGTCTAAAAATCAGAGAACCCACATTTTCATACATTTTTCAGTAGTGGTTATGTATTCACCCCACATTCCTTTACATATTTGCGTTTGTCTTCACGTCCATTGCATCCAAACCATACATTTGTCAATATATGCAAAGTAATATAAAACACCCACACCAGTTGGAACCTGTTAACACCACATTCCAAGAGATTTCTCTTGACCTTATCCTAAAGAGATGGTCCTGAGCCTGATGGAAATAATATCTCATACTTGGGAGGACATGGACGACAACAAGCTAAATGAGATCTTCAGCAAGTTCGGCCCAACGCTGAGCCTTCGCGTCATGACAGACGAGAGCGGCAAGTCCAAGGGCTTTGGCTTTGTGAGCTTCGAGAGGCAAGAGGATGCCAAAAGGGCTGTGGATGAGATGAACGGGAAGAAGTTGAATGGGAAGCAGCTGTATGTGGCTCGTGCCCAGAAGAAAGGCGAGAGGCAGACAGAGCTCAAACGCAAGTTTGAGCAGATGAAGCAGGACGGCACGACTCGCTACCAGGGAGTGAACCTGTACGTTAAAAACCTAGACGACAGTCTGGACGACGAGCGTCTGCGTAAAGAGTTCTCTCTATTCGGGACAATCACGAGTGCCAAGGTGATGACGGAGGGCGGCCGCTCCAAAGGGTTCGGCTTTGTGTGTTTCTCCTCGCCGGAGGAGGCCACCGAGGCAATGAAGGAGATGAACGGGTGCATCGTAGGCACCAAGCCGCTGTACGTGGCCCTGGCGCAGCGCAAGGAGGAGCGGCAGGCCCACCTCACCCACCAGTACATGCAGCGCATGGCCAGCGTGAGTGCCGTGCGCAACCCAGTGCTCAACCCCTACCAGCCCGCCCCGCCCTCCGGCTACTTCATGATGGCCATTCCACAGGCTCAGAACTGGGCTACCTGCTACCCGAGCAGGCAACTGGCACAGCTCCACCCCAGCACCCGCTGGGCTACGCACAGCATTCAGCCACAGCATTTCCAATACATGCCGAGTACCATCAGGCCCGCTGCAGACCTATCTCTGGGCCAGGAACCTCTCACTGCCTCCGTGCTGGATCTGGAACCTCCGCAGGAGCAGAAGCAGATGTTGGGTGATCGATGGTCTGTTTCCCGTGATCCAGAACATGCACCCCAACCTTGCAGGGACGGGTTTGCTCCTGGAGATCGACAACTTGGAGCTTCTGCTTATGCTGGAGTCTCCTGAGTCTCATTGAAACATTGAAACTGAAAAAATAAAAACGCATTAAAAATTGAAATATTTTTGCCTGGTCCATAGACTCCAGTTTCAGGCCTTGATTACAGTAAACTAAAACAACATGTAAAAAGGCTAAATGATTGACACGTGTACAGTCGGTGACTCCTTTCTTTTTGTTCCTCTTACTGTTCGAATGCTCAGAATGTCAGTTTTTGCAGTTGACAGCTGAGCATTAGGCATGTGTATTGGATTGTATTAATAATACAATTGAGGATTCATTGCTGTTCAGGGACCCAGCAGTGGTAACTTGGCAGTGGTAGGGCTTGAACTAGCAACATTCTGATTACTAGTCAAGTAACCTCTGAATAGTATTATTATGATTAATATTATTAATATATCTTACACTGAGGTCTGCTGAAGCTTACCCAGGATCCTTTGCAGCAGCCTGCCATATGCACAAATCATTACGAAAGGACACAGAATCTCTAAACTCCCTTGTTTTATGTTATTAGTTTGTCTAATTCAATGTTAAAGCACTTTCCCCTGTAAACACTCTTTTTATGACCTCATTTCACCGTTTCATGACTTTATGCCACGAACCAACCAACTATTCTTTTATACAACTCTTTTCAAACACTTCAACCATTGTGGGTAATTACACTATTATACACCTGTAATTCTTGTTATGCTATTTATTTTATTGGTACTGTCGATACATCGATGTTAGGAGAAATACCTCATGAATACTTTAAATGAATCCTTAAAATGACACCTATTCCATTTACTAATGCTAAGCTTGCTACAGTCTGAACTTCTAGCAAGTCAAGAGAAGTCTCATGCAGTTTCTGTATTTTCTATAATTGCATAATATATGGATGGTTTTAAACTCAATAACATACGCACTTGCAAAATATGTGAATATAAAGGAACAAAAATAAATTAACATAACCACATACCTAAACATCATCTGGTACCATCACCCCATCACCCCTCAATGCAGTATGAGGATGGTCAGATTGTTGTATTTACTAATAGTTACCACTAGTATTAAAATAACAGTAAGCCCAAACTGTTCGACTATGTCCTCTTAAACAAACCTGTGATTTTTTAAATATTTGGACCACATCCTCCTGCAGAATAAAACAATCAGGAAATACAGTTGAGTTGGCCCATACCGCCCTCACATCAGTGTGATTTCCATCAATGACGTGTTATGGCTCTGGGTAAGGAACAATGTTATATTGTTCAATAAACTTTTCACAGGATGCATATTTTTCATTGTTTTAGCAAAGTTTTCGCTACCTCTATACAGCAAACACCAGAATCGACAAGGTTTACATTAATTATAGTCAGCAGTAGAATTAAAGGGAAGAGGCCATATAAAAGGCTGGGATCTACGTTTAGCAGACTCGGCACTGTGTTACTAGATATTGCCCACATTCCAGTAATTTTATTAAGTCCTCTTTAAACAGAAAATAAAGATGCAGAATTAATTGAAGAGAGTAGTAGGTCCATTATTTATTTTGAGCTCAGCGTTACATACAAACGAGGCATAGTCCAGAATATGTCTAATAATCACACAAGGAACACACATTTTTATCCAGTTTTCACAACTGATTATGTGATTGCCACACCTTCTCTACATACTGGTGTTTGAAATCTCAACCACTGTGTTCAACCATACATTATTCAATATATGCAAATTGAGATCTATCATTGTACAAATTGAAGCTTGACCCCAGTATATCCTATTGGAAGATTTTCCTGGGTTTTTTTTTTTTGTTGTTGTTGTTTTTGTTTTTAACAAAGATAATCTCAACTCATACCATCAAACACCTGCAAGATGATGTTGCAGGTCAGTATCACCCTGCTCTTATGGTAAGATAATGAACCTTGCTTAGCCACAGAACTCTCGAAGAGGCTTTCACGTCTTTTAAAAGCCGGGATCTTTACCAATACTTAGGAAGCTATTTCTCATGGGAACAGTCCAGAGTCATCTGCCGTAGACTTCCACAGAGGCCTTGAAACCACCTGCATCAGAGCCTCTGCTCTGCACTTACAGACCCACAAAGGCCTTAAGATACCCCAGAAACATTATTCCTCTTTATGCTTTCAAACACAGTCTTGCACCACTCTGCACCTGTTGCAGAGAGCTTCAAAGCCTATTATAATTAGATCACAGATCGCCTCATGAAAATACCTTTACCCCAAAACATTTTATTACCTCAGGTGGAACAGTGTGTATAGGCCTAGACCTCTTTAGATGTAACTTAGAACCGCCGGTGACCGCTGTATGCGTTTCTTTGGTTGTACAAGCTCCACTGAAGGACTCCATGAATAGTTGATGATGGAAGAGGGGTATATCAGATTCACCCCTTCTGCCTCCATGTGACAAATTAACACACTGCATAAACTTTTAGAAATAAATCAGTCTTTTAACAAATGGTAAACATTCTCTAGAAAAGATTATCTTGTAACAATTCATTGAGTATATGAACTGTTTTTGTGTCCTTATATCTATAAATGAAAAGTAATAAAACATTATAGATGATAAATAAATTACATAAAATGTATAAAAGTTCACAAATAAGAAAGTACCTGAGTCTGCACTTTTCTCCACAGATTCAAGAAACTCGTGAAAGTTGGAAGCTATAGAAACACATAGTACAGAATTATAGACTGACTGAGGTGTGAGCAGAAAGATCGCCATGATGTCCTTATATCTAAAGCACTCAAAGCATTGATGCTATGTAAATAAACTGTGATCCGATTGGTTCAATCTAAGTAAATAGATTCACCTACTTTGAAGTTAAAGTTTTTCTCAAAAGGTTAGAACTGGTTGACTATACTTTGCCGTGTTCTGTAATAGAAAATGTAAACATTTATATCTAAAATATTGCACGACAGAAATCAATTCAAGACTAACCTCTAATGACCGCTAGATGGGGGAAGATATCAAGTAATAAATGAGTCCAGATCCTCCTGCCCGACAATACGGTGAGACTCTGTTTTTACGTGTGATGGAAAATGATACGAAACTATGTATTATGTGATTCATATAAAATCACACTGATCCTTTTGTTCTTAAATTAATAATGCTGTTTGCACATTTGTATCCGCCTGTTGCTGATTAAGTTGAACATGTATCAGGAACTGTTAACATCAAGGTCAACTTGACACACAACCCACACTGTTTGGAGTCAGTTTGGGTTGGTTTGTGGAAAAAACCAAGCTGAGAGCTGATTGGCTTATAGCCACAGCAACAAAGGAAAGAAGAGCTGCTTAAGAAAAGATGATTGGTTAAAGACAGCACAGGAGTAGTATAACTAGCCACGGTTTTGTATACTCGGGGCTCCCTACCTGAGGAGAGCCAAACATTTATTTTATTCTTTTTCTTATTAAATTACTCTCTTAATCACGTCTGACTTGCTGTTTGTTCAAAATTCCACAACATATGTCATTACTACGCCGCACAAAAAAGACCGCCATATTTGTACTTCCACAATGTGAAAAGGCGTCATTTTCTATGCAAACGAATGAATAAACACCATGCCATGCCTTGCTGTATCCCCTCTTTGCACCGCTGGACAGACACACTCATGACACTGTACTCATCAAAAGCAGCACCAGAGACGCACTGAGTCATATCCCGCTACACACCTCTCAGGCCAGCTTGTTTGCACGTTTTGTCATAAAACTTAAAATGTCATTTGTTGCCATTATATATAAAATTACCTATTTAAAAAAACAAATAAATCAAAAAGTACTTGTGACTAGAGAAACACGTGGCTAATCACCTACAAGAAATAATGTCAGTGATGTTTGGGGCAGGTGTTTCAAACGTGCCCAGACTCTTGAGAAGCACCTAAACGCACACACAAGGGTGTCCGCTTCCCATAGTGCTGCAAATACTGCAGGAAGGGCTTTGGTGAAACAGGCCACATGGAGGAGCAGAAGACAATCCACACAACTGAAGAAGCCCGTAGCTGCCCAGTATGTCAGAATCCACATGGGAGAAGAACCCTGTAGCTGCCCAGTATGTCAGAAGCAAATTGTGCAGGTGGGTAATGAACCATATTTGTACCCATTCGTATGTTGGGAGCAAATCAGTTGAAGACTTGAACAGTATGTTAACAATCAGTTAAAATTACTGTTGATGACAAGAAAACAATGGCTAATATGTTCCTTCACAGCTATGTCATTGGTTGATCTATTTTTGTCAGATTTAGTGCTTGTTTGGGCAAGTGTGTTAAAGTCTTCCTTTGTTTTTGGTTTTGTTCCTTTTCATATAGTTGTTTATTCCTTTTTGTCTAGTGATGTCCATTATCCATTTAAAATCTGTCAAATTAAACAAATGTGAAACGAATTCCATAGTATTCAGATTTGATTGCAAAAGAGACCAACCACTCCCCGTATTTTGAATTTTGCATATACAGTATATGTGCAGTTCCAGCCTAGTCCACTGATCCAAAATCTGGCCCAGATGTATCTGTTGACTGCAAATTTGAATGATTTCTGTGCTCTGCAGCAAAGGAGCGTTTGGTTACTATCTGATGGATTAAAATAGGCTTGTTGGTAGCAAAGACATCACTAAAGTGTACAGAGCAAAGGTACTCCAGGACCAGGATGGGTAAGTAGCAGCTTGATCAGTGGAATCTTCTGTGAGACGTAACAGGACGTCGGTCTTAAATGTAATGTTAGATCAAATGAAAAACTTTAGTGGATTGAAATACAGATAAATAAATCCACTAAAAGTGCATCTGCATCATTGGTTAAAAAGTTGTTCTGCTAGTTGTCTGATTTTGTTCCAGTAATCTAATGTTTCCTGGCACTAGGTGGTTCAAGATTATATTGGTGTTTGCTTTATTTCTGTTTTTTTTAACCATAGTCTGCTTGTTTATACTGTCTAACAAATGCAATACTGAGTAGTGAAACACTGACACAATCCCTTTTGGAAGTCAGACATTTGTAATAATTTCAATAATCTACAGTTGTAAGTCAAGAGGGCAGCACCATTTTAAAGTCTAGTTTCCTTTCTCTGTCTCACTTTCTGGAATTTTTCCGTCTGTGTTTTTATTAAAGTTAAAAATGGATAGGGTATTAAAACTCCCTTTCACTGACGTCTCTTCCACTGAACTTGTAGAGAAAGTGATGATATGAAGATGATTATGTTTATCACATTCACTCAGAGATCATTGTCTGAGGGTCATGTTGTACAGTTCACGATGCCCCGGGTTGCAATCAGGAGGTTTAACAGTGATGTGCCAAACAGTTGTCTGTGGTGTTCTATATGATCTAAAAGTCAGATTTACCATTTATCAGTCAAATCAATTAAAGAACATTCATGATCAACAATTTGTGGGTGGCCATGATACTAACAGCGTGGTGGAAATTCCACAAGATATCAAACTCCACACTAACATAAACATAACACTGCTTTCATGTCACTTCCACAAGTAGCCCAAACATAAGATATAGAAAGCAGGTAAGAGCGGAGCAGTCAATGTGCCTAATATGACTGCAAAAGCCTGGCAGGACAGGAGGTATTCCTGCTTCTGCTAATCAGCAAAAGGAAGCTCCTGGCAAAGTGACGTGGACTGCAAAAAAATCACCAGGAAGGTCAAGCTACAAATGCCAGAGAGGAGCAGGGAGCACCAAAAGTTCCATAGCATCCTGCGGAAAGAGTACCACATAAGCATGGAAACAGTACAGCAACCCATGGTATGAGCATGGACAGATGAGGAAGAGCTGCTAGAACAGTACGTCCCCAATAAGCAGGCAGGATGTGGATCCGTCTCACTATTTCATCGGCAGAAATGCAGGAGCAGGTGATAATACTCCTGGGCCCAGCACTCTTCAACCTGGGTACTTTAAGGAGAACACGGCAGCCTCCCAAAAGTGATACAAAGTCCCAAAATGGCTATTACCTGTGCTGAATAACAGTATGAAGGACAAATCTACCCCTGTCCAAAGTTTAATTGATTTAACTGAATGCCAACTATACTACCACCATCAATCTGTGTAAGGTGTACTTGCAAGTGCCTTTAGCACCAAAAGCAAAAGAACTCAGTGTTTTCAACACATTTCATCCAAGCATCATCATGTGAAATGTTGTTCTTTTCGGAAATTCTTCATCTAAATATGGTTGTGTTGCTAATGAGATCATATTATTTGTTACTCTTTAAACCTTATTATTCCTTTAAGATTCAAAGTCTACTGTGTTAGGAAACCTATGTGAGAATATAAAATCAGCAGTTTCTGCATGCTTGTGTGATGAATACAGAAAGTGATCTCTTATACCTGCGGAATTAAGGCTTCAAATGTCTTGGTGTTCAGACGATATGGAGAGGCTCTGGGAATCTGGAAGGATAAACGTTTGTTTCATTTTCAGGGACTGTTGATCATTTATTTGTCCATTCATTTATTACACTATTAAGGGATTATTAATGTGCACTGGGAGAACAGTATAAAGTTATCAGTCTTCTTTATCAGTCTTCTAACTAAACAGCCTGGTCTTGTAAGGTAACCACATGCACACCTTTCCCTCAGTGATGGCAAGGAGTGGTTTAAACTCACCATGTCATCTGTGATTCTGAGTGTGAGTGCTCCTGCATTTTTCTACACAAAGCCTGCTGAGTTGGCAGTGAAGGCAGAGATGCCCATATACAGCATGTTGCTTTCATCAGGTGGCAGTGAAAATGGTGTCGGGGCAAAAGCGGGTTTCTTGTGCACTCCAATGTTGTAAAACTCCCCCTATATAGAGAGCAATGCAGAGATTAACTTATTCTTTTACAGCTCCTGGGTCTTGATTCTTCGTTCAGATTAAATTGTTTTATCAGTGTAACCTTTGTGTAACCTTTTTTTCCTACAAAAGCCCAACAGTGCTTTCTGGATACACTTAGGCACAGTTTTGCAAGTGCTCCTGTTATTCCCTGTTAATTCAGATCTTTGGCTCAGAAAGGCTTTCTTATGATCATTATGGTCATTATTCTTATGCTTTGACAACTTGTGCCTTTTTTAACTTGTGCCTGAAAACCCCTTTACCTATGCCAATGATAAAACACTGATGAACTCCTGCAAACAAGTTGTAGTTTATTAATTAGTGCATTAATCTTAGTTTGGGATCTTTAATGACCATCTTAATCTGTGTATATTATTTGATTGTTGGTTCTTTCCTAGCTGAATGTAACTTCCTCTCACAGTAGTGTACAACTTCCAAGCTTATCAAAGGATAGTGTTGTAGTCAGGACCATTAAAAAATCATTCAAGCAAAGACCAAGATTTTGTAGTGTTTGAATCTGAGACAAGAATGAGACTTATTTAACAATGATTTTACTTTAATTATACCACTCACTGATAATGTATTGTAAATTGTCATTGTCATAAATAATTGTCATTATAAAGGCAGCTGAATATAAACAAATATAAAGCAAAAAGGTTCATATGGTCATTTTTATTATTAAATTAAAACATAGTAATACTTAAATAATTGCTATCTGCCCTTGGGTCAATCATGGAAAGGATTAATTAGATGTGTTCTGTAATGTGTTAAATCCTCTCGATAAATGCATAGCTTTAGCTATATCATAAAACATATGATGAGTCCTTTTCTCATTATTACTTGTGTACAACAAAAGTTTGTGTGACAAGCAGCAACATGTATATTTGCCAATTTATGAAAACGGGAGTATGCGCAGTGGGAGAGTAAATATCTTTTAAAATGACTCTCAATTAATGGCAATGCATTTACAATAAGTCTCTTGCCACAATAACAACACTGTCTGGATTTGCCATCAGCTGGTTGATTGCAGCATCGTGCAGCCTGCAGCCTAGCATTTGTTTGCAGGGGAACATACACTGCCATAATTATTACCATAATGAATTTTTTAAGGAGAAAGAATAGTCTGTACATTAATGTTAAAAATTCCAGATCCAGATAGCAGTGTTTATGTATGTCAGTGGCTGTGCACCAGTACTTGTGAATGTACACACACAAACCTCACCCTTTGGGTCTTCCCCAAGTCCCCTGTCCTGTTCACACTACTAGCTAAGAGCAACCAGCTAACTTGATAGCAGTGTGACTCAATAATAATAATAATAATAATAATATTATTATTATTATTATTATTATTACTATGGCGCTTCCATGCACATCAGCAAGCAAATAGGAACACTAGCACTTGCATGAAATTAAGCATATTAGCATTTCAGAAGGCAGATTATTTAGCCTGCTAAAATAGCAGGTGTGGCAGCAAATGTCTGTTCAAAACACTATGTCACAGGTATGAGTATCATGTATTTGATATAGTATGATTGTTCATGTTTGTAAATTTAAAGCTTACAAATGCTGTATTTACAGTGTATTGCAGGTTATTAAAATGTGGCAGTAATTATTAGGATATAGAGAATTGTAGTGTTTAAACAAATCATTATGTCAGAAGTATGTTTAGGGGAGAATACACCCTGACCCACCCAGAGTTAACACACACTTACCTTACATTATTGATCATAAACTTGAATAGCTACAATACTGTCTGCTAATCATGCAGTTTGAAGTTTGCAAAGTGTGTACCCAGACAAAATCTGTGTTAAAACTTTCCTTTAACACTGAGTCATACATGAGTCAGACATGATTCTGAATAAATGAATGAATGAAAAAATGAAAAGCCTTATTTCATTTCAAACTGCACTTCAGGAACACTGAGCTCAAGTTCTGAGGAAACTTCCCTGCATATTTTCAGGGGTTTTCTGCCTCACCATGCCTGAATCACCTCATAAGGAGCTTGATAATGAGGAGACAGGGTGACTGAGGCAGTGAACACTCCTCACTGAGCATACTGGCTTCCAAGAGCTGGAGCTGGGAAGACCTATAGGTCTGTGACACACACTCCCACCCAGTCCTGATACTAAGAAGGTGGAACCTACAGGCTAATATGCAGCTGCCTGTGCATCAATAGGCGTCTGGGGTGTCCATCACTCAGGGAGGCGTGGCTGAAGGCGTGGCCTTGCAGACTCTGAGAGCTGGCTGAGGTAATCTCTAAAGGAGAGAGTAGTCACCAATAATCATGGAAATGTAGCCATAACTGTACAGTATATTTCACAGCCATGTATATTACATATCACAGACCAGGCTTACCAGAATAAATATTCCACACATACAGCTCATATATATCTCTCTGTGTGTGTGTGTGTGTGTGTGTGTGTGTGTAAAAACATGCTCCTGTTTTAGTCTCAACACAGACAGATATACATGTAGGAGTAGCAAACTGAAGTAAGAGCTCACCTTCACCAGTACATAGTCTCCAGCTTTAACAGTGACAGGGTTGGTATCCGTGGGATAAGAAAGCAAATCCTTTCTTGGAAAAATAACCTTCACATTCCCATCATTCCGACCACAAAGATCTTGAGATGACTTCTTACTTTCCTGCAGAAAACAGACTCAGTCAAGCAAAAACAGCAGATAACATTTGTACAATATAAAAGGCTTGACTAAGCACTGTAGCAGACAGAAATTCTCTCCTGCTCTTACATTGCCTCCAGATACCATGCCACAACGTCTCACTAGTGTTATCCAAACCAAGGGTGGTTATTCCCACTGTTATGTAGATGGTCATAAAATTCTGTTATCAGTGTGTATATCGGTAGATCCAATCTCAGCATGACTGGTAGCGCATATTAACACACAAGTGGCAAACACCTTGGGGTAGTTTTCTGTGCATTCGCCAGGCATGTCCTCAAAAGAAGGACACTAACAAGAATCAAAATTAACTAAGACCCCAATCTTCAAACAGTTATTGATGGCAGGTAATACACTAAAGACCACAAGCACAGGGAAACCAGTCATTGGGATTTCCCGGTACCAAAGATGTGAACTGCTCTCAACACTTCAAAAATAACAAAAAGCTCAAAGCATCCAAAACAGACACAATGCTATGCCTAACCAGGGAAGGGTTTCAAATGAAAGGGCCACAGAAACCCATGCGGCAATCGCAAACTAACACCACAAACGGGAAAGTGACCATACAACTCAAATAGACTAAAATAGACCAAACAATGCCCTAAATACATAAACACATAAACTCTATTTGCCCTCCAGAAAAGAACAAAGCCAAAACCAAAATGAAATGCCAAAAGGTGCTAGGGCTGAGCTGATAGACAATGCCATTGTTCATCATCGTTGTCAGACAGACCTCATGATGTTGATCCAGCAGGTCTAAATAAGATAAGGGAGGAGAATTTACTGCAACTATTTATTTTCTTGCAGAAATCTAGTTAAATCGATATGCAAAACATGATGACCAAGACACACAGATGCAGCAATCCCAAATTATTAACAGCAGAAGTGCTCCAAACACAGTTGTAACACAGCATGGCTTCAACCCACTGCAGTACTCACTCCCTCCACTAGGACAAGCTGTTTGCTGTCGATGAAACTGGTGTTGACCTTAGCCGCATCTTCTCGGAATGTAAAGATAAGCTCCTCCAGGCGACAGCTTCTTCACCTCAGCTGGGATATCGTCCCCGAGACGGTGGTATGCCTGAGTTTTCTGTGGGTGTGGTACACACATCTTCATGTCAGAAGGTAAAGCCCAACTGGCAGCCACAAGACCCTTTCAATTCTCCAAATGATAATAGACAATGGTGAATTTCTTGATAGAACCATCACATGAACCAGGGAGAATGTCTGTTTTTTGATAGTGTTAAACACAATGACAAAATAGGATCTCACCTTCCTCATGCTGTAGGCAAACAGGAAGGCTACATTATAGCCCACTTCCCTGATCAAAGAGACCGACTGCTGGTGGTCCTCCTCTGTTTCCCCACAGAAGCCTGTGATGAAGTCACTGCTCAGACTGACCCCTGTAAAAAGAAATTATACATAGATATTTATTCACACAAGACCTATTATAGCTACAATAATTTTATAATTACATACTGAATGTTTGGTAATGATAGGACACCTGGTATTATCTTTCGAATGTTTTCCACAAGCTCAAGGTAGGCTTCCCTAGTATACCTATGAAAACATCCCAGAGCATGATGACTTAAAGTGAGAACTAAGTTTTAACACATGAGACATCAAGAGATTTGAGATAAGCAGGCTAATCTCTACTGTGCTTGTGGTGAGTGCTGTCGTTCTAGGAGCGTTTCTCACCCACGCCTCATGGTCTGTAAGACTCTGCTGCTGCCACTCTGAGCTGGCAAGTGGATCTGCTTACAGATGTTCCTCCGCTCTTGGATTAGCTATAACACCTTCAGGAAACATACTCACCCACCCCAGCACAGGTCAAACGAAAACAGCACAAATTGACTATGGCAGTCAAACCTTATTTCACATATCTGATAAGCATAAGGCTTTTTCAATCTGATAATCTATTAATGATCTCTTCTACTGCTCACATCCAAATTTGCGAATCCTAAATTATTATCCAATCTGCTGCTTAAAATGGCCTATGAGCAATATCTGCACATGAATTCAGACTATAAGAAACCGTTCAACTAAATACTTAAACTCTTTGAACATCCACTACACCACACAAGCCATAAACAGTCAGGGCCGGATTACCAATAGATTACCAGAGCAGGCAGTGACCTGTAGGCCCCACACCTTTTAGGGGCCATGCAACAAGGAATTAAAAAAAACAAACATATTAGGAGATAATTTGCAAGGGAGGCCCCAAGATTATGACTGGCTAGGGGCCTCCACAGGGTTTAATCTGCCACTGTAGGCAGTGTACATGTACATGCCCCTAAATGTAATTGGTAACATATTCCATTACATTACTCAAACGAGGAACATACTTTAAAAACTTTGGAATACGTCAACATTGTCCAAGACTATTTCAAATATAACTCACTTTAATTACATTTAAATTACATTTAACAGCATGTATTCTGTGTTCTGTATTTTGTCACCTGCAATGAAATACATTTTAAAAGTACCTTCCCCACACTAGTCATGGGTATCCCAACCAAAAACCACATGCTCACATCCATGACTCTGGGGTTTCTACCTCATCAGGAAAGTCTTTAGGATGTGGCCAGGTGAAGCGAATCCTTGTCAGGGTTTACGAGGGAGACGTGGTGTAGCAGGTCAGAGAATCGTAGGCCTCCTTGCTCATCACGGGAACACGGTGCTGAAACCACGGCTGAGGTGCGAACCAAGCTCCGAGTTGCTGGCCCCGTCCCCAGACACGTCTCTGTAGCTGTTCACGTTTTGACCCAGCAGGGTCACTTCCTTCACCCCCTATGGCCATGATCATTTCATATACTTAGTGTTCACATCTGGCCAAGTTTCACACACAGAAACTAGTAAAGCCAGACTGCACACATAGTCGCTGAAGGGAAGAAACCTGGTCAGACAGCATGCGCACTTCTTCAAGTATGGAGGACACAGGTCTGCTCCTATCCTTCCCCCAGGTAAACGGCACAATGCAGTAGCTGCACATGTTGTCACAGCCCCGCGTGATAGACCTACAGCAGTCAAAGAGGGACAAAATATACTGGATAATCCCACTGTAAGACAAGGTGCCACCAACAAGGCTTGCAGTACACAAGGTCTGTACTGTCAACAGCGTGAAAGGACTTTAAAAGTATCGACCCCCTGATATCAAACCATTGTTTGAAGTGCTACATCTAAAAGCATGAAGGAGCTGAAGATGAGCCACCACGGTGTTTGAAGTTTTATATCCCTTCATAAGTGTAGGAGGGTCAGTCATGTATAAATATTTAACCAAAAAATGCAGATTGACAAGTGTTCAGTAAAATGATAATAATAAACAACTGAACTATGAGCATTTGCTGTTTTTGGCTTTATTGTAGATGCAAGTCCCATGTTTCATCCAATATGGTAGCAAATGCCTTTAAATTATAGCTGACTTTTCTGTATTTTAATCTAACAGTTGCTGTTCAGATTAAATTCAGTGTATTAGAGTTGAATATGAAAACACCAAAAACTGTCTATACATGTTAACTTAAAAATTGAACTGTACATGTGAGACTGTTATTTTACTCTTTACCATCTTTACAAAATCACACAGTGCAAAGTTAATTTAAGAGTTAGTGTTTAGTAGGAACTCCTCCCTTATAAATCAGCCAGATATTATTATGGCACTCACACAAAGGCACTGTGTCCTGAATGGTGAATGGGCATGACATCAGCATATGCCTCTTCCAGGGAGAGCAGGACATTGCTGGTCCTCTGACCCCCATGGGCCAGTGCAAGGAGTCGGAGAAGATCTCTGTAGGCATCTGGCCCTGCTACAACATCCACCACCCTCTCCTTCTCCAGCAACTCAGTCTTCAGTCTCTCTGCCAAGCAACCTACAAGAGAGCAAGCACACATATGCGTATACGGGCACGTGAACCCACACACAAACATACATGCGCACATACGAACATTTCAGACTGAGAGATACATTTGAACGTGAATGAAGAACTATGGTGAAGTGAGAAGTTACCCAGGACTCCTATCTTTAATGGAGTGCTGCTCTTTAGACACTTCTTTTTCAGAACTGCTGGATGTTTGAGTCTGTTCCAGATGGTCTGCTCTGCCTTTTCCCTGTCACAATGATTTTTATTTTTTCCAACAGAAAATAGCATTACATCCAAGCAAAAAATGTCACTGAAGTCAAGGACTGCTGTCAAGTTGCACAAGATTGGCAACGTATAGATTCACTGTGTAAAATACAAACAGAAATAGGCTTTTCCTACCTTATGGAGCATGTGACAAGAAGCACCACATCTGCCTGTATAAAAAAAAAAAAAATTAGGAAAGATGAGAATGAAAGCTTTCAAATAAAGGAAGCGCTGTGTTTATCAAGGGTCAAAGGTCAAGGCATTGACACTTACCTCTGATAGTTCGTGGGTCCGAACATATCCACCCTTCTGAAGAATGGACCACGCAATTTCAGTGTCGTTGACGTTCATCTGACAGCCGTATGTTTCGAAATACACTGCAAGATGTAAACACCAAAATAAAATTGGCAACGACTACCGGCATACTGACACATGGGAATTAAAATCCTAAAGCCTCAACTATCATGGCAACAAATGCAGTTACATACCTTTCCGTAGCTGCGCCAGACCACTTTCTTCAGGAAGATACGATTCCTCATGTTCCTGTTGCGTCTCAGTTGAACTTTTGCCTGAAGAACTCTTAATGACGACAGCTTGGTCTTAAATGTGCTCACTCTCGTCTCATCAGTCTCATTAGTAGGAGTGCTAGATAGAGACACTGAGCAATAACCTCTGCATTTGTCGGCGAGTCGAGATAAACACTTTTGAACAGAAAACACTAGAAATCTAAGCCTGCGGGCAGACATCATGTCTAAACGGGAGATTCGGCTACAAAGCCATGAACAAGACAAGAAACTCAATTTAACTTTAAAAGTAACGTTAGCTAAGGCTAAGTGCTAACTTAGCAATGGTGCTGTGGTTTGCGCAGAACAATTTTATATACAAAAGTATATTATCAGCGAGCTAACAAATCTGTACAAGCAGCCAATAAATATAAAAATATCTGTAGCTTAGTTAGGTAACCTAATAATTCAGCTGTAACATACACTCACGTATGACCCCACACGGTTAACATTGACATGCAGTTTTGTAATTTTCAAAATAACGGTTTCATTAAAACGTAACAGTGATACTCGTGTTTCAGTTCTAAGACAAGTAAACGGTGTAACTTGGGAGGGAGATCAATCGCAAAAATATCGATTTACGTTTTTTAATTCATATTTTTGTAATTAATATTTTTTAATTAATATTTTTTTAATTAATAGTTTTGTGAAATCTTATATTTAACATAAACGGCTACTTTTATTTTGCAAGTGTTTACTTGTTAGTCATAAGTAGTGTTTTGTGAGATGATTGTTCGTTTTCACACATGGCTCTCTGTCCCTCACCTACTCTGATCTAATGACGAATGCGTAATTTATTTTATAAGTGGACTTCACACTTCGTTCTGTTACCTAAGGGTCAGTACAACATACTCGTTTAAATGTGCTGATACAAAGATTGTGAAACAATTAATGTTTTTAATTAACTGATTAAAGTTTTACTCTGAATGAACACATTTTACGAATATATAGGAATGTTAACCTTATTACATTGTCTTTGATGAGGAAATGGGTATTTTGGATGTTTTAACCTTTTAAACATGTTTTAACCTTTTAAACTTTTAAATATTACCGTAAGGTTGTAAATACGTTCATTAATATTTTAGGTATTTTGATTATTCATTTTGCAATTTTGATTAAAAATAAATAAATAAATAAAATTAAAAATCAAGTTATTTAAACATGTCCAAGAATTGCTGTCCACTCTCTCATCTTTGGATAACCATCTTGGTAAAAATGCGACCTTTGACATCAGTGACCTCACAACTTTAAAAAAGGTCTATCTTCATTCGCCTAAAGGCATAAACTGCATGCTCCTATAGTATGTCAGTTCATTTGAATTTCTCACTTTGTCCCCATACTCAGATGAGTTAAAGCTAAAAATGTCCACCCCATTGTGATGAAATATTGAGTTAATAAACATTATTTTAGAATATCAAAATATATGTTTGAAATGCTAACTTTAGCTAAAATTGTCCACCTGCTGACATGACAGTTGCACAATACAGTGAACATATACTTGCATATACCTTCTTTGCTGTTTTCTTGTTGTTTTGTTTTAAGTAATATTTCCTAATAACTATTAAACTATTGATGTTCAGCTACGACAGGAGCTGAAGTAGCAAAGAGGAAAAGGTCCAGGTGAGATGCAGACCCTTGGAGGAAAGAGACAATTACCTGTGAAATTAGAGAGAGAGAAAGCGCTGTAGAAAAGGTGAGGAGATTTTAACAAAAAAGGGAATTCATGACTGAAAAAGAAAGGTATGCCAAAAAAAAACCCCAAAACAAAACAGAGTCGAGAAAGGAATAGTTGCCATGACAACTAAACATTCTTGAAGAGCTATAAACTGTGTTATCAAGGTGTATTTTAAATGTTCATAACTTTGCTTTTAATGGCTTTAAACGTTATATATAGCTTAGAAGTATGTAGAGGTTGGAGGAATATGTGTGGCTATATTTGGGCTATTTCTTCTGTTTGGGTATGAGTGGTTTGTAGCATTTAGCATTGGACATTGAGAGTGCTGAAAAGTCTAAATGTGTCTGTGAAAGCTTTAGAAGTATAAAGTGATTGATTTTTAAATTAGTAATGAAAATGCTGAGGTAATAAAATGATATTGTAAGCAGAAAAGTATGGATGGTCCCGAATAAACTGGTTTCATGCAGGAAAGACCAGTGTAGGCTTCAGCATAAATCTTCAGGAGGCCTCTTTGAAAAAGCCTCTAGGGGATTCCGTTGAAGGGAGAGCCTTGGTTCAAGGATGGGACATCCCGGCCAAGCACTGGAAGAAACAATATGGAGATCACCAAAAGAAACAATATGGGCATCCGGTGATATAGAATAGGATCGTCTTTTAAAAAAATAGAAGTAGTTCAGGTTGAACATAATAGTACCAAGAACTTGTTGGTGTAACTATTAAATATCAATTAGCATATATTGAATAATGTATGGTTTGAACATAATAGTGGAAACCTGGACAAGTATTATGAAAAAATAAAAATGGTTATGCAAGTGTCCTTGAAGCGTTTGGTTACTATCTGATGGATTAAAATAGGTTTGTTGGTAGCAAAGACATCACTAAAGTGTACAGAGCAAAGGTACTCCAGGACCAGGATGGGTAAGTAGCAGCTTGATCAATGGACTCTTCTGTGAGACGTAACAGGGCGTCGGTCTTAAATGTAATGTTAGATCAAGTGAAAAACTTTAGTGGATTGAAATACAGATAAATAAATCCACCAAAAGTGCACCTGCATCATTGGTAAAAAGTTGTTCTGCTAGTTGTCTGATTTTGTTCCAGTAATCTAATGTTTCCTGTGGACTAGGTGGTTCAAGATTATATTGGTGTTTGCTTTATTTCTGTGATCTTTTTAACCATAGTCTGTTTGTTTATACTGTCTACCAAATATTGAGTAGTGAAACACTGACACAATCCCTTTTGGCGTCAGACATTTGTAATAATTTCAATAATCTACACTTGTAAATCAAGAGGGCAGCACCATTTTAAAGTCTAGTTTCCTTTCTCTGTATCACTTTCTGGAATTTTTCCGTCTGTGTTTTTATTAAAGTTAAAAATGGAAAGGGTATTAAAACTCCCTTTCACTGACATCTCTTCCACTGAACTTGTAGAGAAAGTGATGATATGAAGATGATTATGTTTATCGCTTTCACTCAGAGATCATTGTCTGAGGGTCATGTTGTACAGTTCACGATGCCCCGGGTTGCAATCAGGAGGTTTGACAGTGATGTGCCACAGTTGTCTGTGGTGTTCTATATGATCATCACAGAACATCACACATAACTGGTCAAATTGTATCTCGAGTAGTATATTTGTGTATTATACTATATATTAGCAGCATATCTTTATGATGCAATTAAAAACATTCCCCATCCCCCTGAATACCAATCATATTACATATCTGGGTACTAAATTCTCTTCCCAGTTGTCTGTTATTCAAAATAAATAGTCATCCAATTATTAAAACAATAAGCGACAAACTTCATTGATGGACAAATTTGCCCCTTATGCTCTTCGGACAAACTGCAATAATTAAAATGAGAATATTACCTAAACGAAATTGTTTGTTTTCAATTATTCCAGTGCCACCAACCTGTCTAAAATCTTTGGACAACATCATAACTTGATTCTACTGGAAAAATAAATCACATAGAATCAAACTCACAACATTACAGAACTGTAGTTGATTATTGCAAATCAACTACAATATGGAATAAAATGGATAAAACCTAGTATATCAGACAGAATATGGATAGACATAGAGCAAACATTATGCAAAGATCTAAAAGTCAGACTTACCATTTATCAGTCAAATCAATTAAAGAACATTCATGATCAACAATTTGTGGGTGGCCATGATACTAACAGCTTGGTGGAAATTCCACAAGATATCAAACTCCACACTAACATAAACATAACACTGCTTTCATGTCACTTCCACAAGTAGCCCAAACATAAGATATAGAAAGCAGGTAAGAGCAACTATCAGTTCAGAGACATTAAACTCACGTGCATCCATATCAGTATTATAAACATTCCTAATACAAAAAAACTATCACATAAGATATACAAAATAATAATGAAATCAAATCGCATAATTACTCTCCAATCGAGACAATGGGAGGAAGATTTATTACTAACCCCCGACGCCACAGTCTGGATTAAAATGTATAATAATAATTACCACATGACAGCAACACTAACCTACAATGCATTCAGTACAAAATAATACATAGATTACATTATACTACACATTGGATGTTTAAAATTGGTTTCACAAGCTCAGCAATCTGTACATACTTTACTCCAAACACAGCTGACGATTACATTCACATCGTGTGGCAGAGCACACCTATCAAGTAATTTTGGAAATAGGTCATCACACACATGTCCCATGATTTAAATAAAATAACCCTATCCATCCAACACCATCTTTATGTCTCCTAGGAGACATGTCATCAACCAATGTGTCAATAGAAAAAAAACAGGATAATATATATATATAACATTATTAATTGCAAATACAAACATACTCATGAATTGGAAAACAAAAAATAATATTAGTGTCACCGAATGGAAAAATCTATTGATAGACTACATATCAATGGAAAAAAAATCTCAGAATGAATCAATAAGAACCAATAACCTAGACTGGACTCCTTTGATAAAAAGTTTACAGAGCTAATCCATAAATGATAAATATCCCAATCTAGTACGTGTACATATACAGTGCACTCGCACATAGCCTCTCTCTCTCTCTCACACACACACACACAGGCAGACGCACACAAGCAGTCACACACGAACACACACACACACACACACACACACACACACACACACACACACACACACACACACACACACACACACACACACACACACATTCCCGTAATGGTGCAGGTGGCTAATACTTAAAATACTCTATCTGCATTTCCCGTTTGTCTGTTTCGTCTCTGTTCGTCTTATTTTTCCTCTCTCCCCTATTCCCGTTTCCCCCACGTTATTTATGTCTGTTCATACGTTTTATACACCCGATATAGTTGGACACAGTGAGAAGTTAGAAATAAATAATGAATAAATAATAAAGTTCTAAAGGTCCTCCGATGGGCGGAAATCAATTGATATATTTATTTCTCCAGATTTCTAACTCGGAGAGAAAAAGACGTCCTTTTACAAATCGCACCTCGTTGTGGAACTCTACTAAGGTTTACAATCCAGGCGATGATTTTTAACCTCAAAGAACATAGGCCTGCTCCAAGGCAAACTGATTTCATCCCATTAATTAACTTTAATGCTTTGTTTTTTGCCGAGCATTAGGCTAAAGAAAATGAATGTTGCTGCGTTTATCAAACTAAAAGTATTTATTCTGAGCCATGCGGTAAATGATTCAGTGTGAGCAGCATATGGACGATTTTTGGAAAATGCTGTGACTAGGTAATATTTTGAAATATAAGGCGTTGTTAAAGCCTCTCATTCACGCTATTAACGTTATAAGTTAAAATAATTGAATAATTCATAAATAAATAAATAGCGTTTGTATAATATTTAAAAATAAACATTTACGTAAAAGCACTCTTACGTAACAACCAAGTTGTCATGTATTTGAATCTAAAGCTAAAGTGTTGCTTTGATCGCTTTGGTCGGTCGACACTTGCCTGGCTCTGTTGAATTGCTGTTTCAAACTGTTTTATAATTCGTGCAGTTAGATCATTTGGTTAAATCATTTACGATTTTATTTTATTCATTTACTACTTTCGACTACGATTTCCAGAAAGGTTGACCGACGATCCTCACGAAAATGAATCCAAGTGCTCCAAGTTCGCCGATGACTTCGTTGTACGTGGGTGACCTCCATCCAGACGTTACCGAGGCCATGCTATACGAGAAATTCAGTCCTGCTGGCGCAATAGTCTCCGTACGGATTTGCAGGGACGCGATGACCCTCCGCTCACTTGGATACGCATACGTGAACTTTCAGCAGCAGGCAGATGCTGAGCGTGCTTTGGACACTATGAACTTTAACATCATCAAAGGCAGACCTGTGCGAATTATGTGGTCCCAGAGAGACCCCTCTCTGAGGAAGAGTGGAGTTGGCAACATCTTCATCAAGAACCTTGACAAGTCTATTGACAGCGAAGCTCTTTACGACACATTCTCTGCCTTTGGGAACATCCTTTCCAGCAAGGTGGTGTGTGACGAGAATGGCTCTAAGGGCTACGGCTTTGTGCACTTTGAGACCCGTGAGGCTGCGGAGAGAGCAATTGAGAGACTTAATGGCATGTTGCTCAATGACCGCAAAGTGTTCATTGGCCACTTCAAGTCTCGCAAGGAGCGAGAGGCTGAGATGGGGGCCAGGGCCAAAAAGTTCACCAATGTGTACGTCAAGAACTTTGGAGAGGACATGGACGACGACAAGCTGAAGGAGATCTTCAGCAAGTTTGGCCAAACGCTGAGCACTCGCGTCATGACCGACGAGAGCGGCAAGTCCAAGGGCTTTGGCTTTGTGAACTACGAGAGGCACGAGGATGCCCAGAGGGCTGTGGATGAGATAAATGGGAAGGAGCTGAATGGGAAGAAGGTGTATGTGGGTTATGCCCAGAAGAAAGGCGAGAGGCAGACAGGGCTGAAACGAAAGTTTGAGCAGATGAAGCAGGACGGTATGACTCGCTACCAGGGAGACAACCTGTACGTCAAGAACCTAGACGACGGTCTGGACGACGCGCGTCTACGTAAGGAGTTCTCTCCGTTCGGGACCATCACAAGTGCCAAGGTGATGATGGAGGGCGGCCGCTCCAAAGGGTTCGGCTTCGTGTGTTTCTCCTCGCCGGAGGAGGCCGCCACGGCCATGACGGAGATGAATGGGCGCGTTGTAGGCACCAAGCCGCTGTACGTGGCTCTGGCGCAGCGCAAGGAGGAGCGGCAGGCCCACCTCTCCAACAAGTACATGAAGCGCACGGCCAGCGTGAGTGCCTTGCCCAACCTCGTGCTCAACCCCTACCAGCCTGCCCCGCCCTCCGGCTACAACATGGAAGCCATTCCACAAGCTCAGAACTGGCCTGCCTACTGCGCAAGCAGCCAGCTGGCACAACTCCTCCCCAGCCCTTGCTGGGCCATGCAGTGCGTCCACCCACAGCAAGTCCAGGATATGCCGAGTGCCATCGGTCCAGCCGCATCCTGCCCGCAGGCCTTCAGCGCCATCCGACCAACCACCGCCTGCCAGGTCCCACGCACGATGGCCTATCAGACCATGGCATCTGAGGCTCCGGGGACAGGGATGGCCAGCGCGGAAGCTGCCAACAAGGCGTCGCTGGTGAGAGCAGTACCACAGTACAAAACCACCTCAGGCGTTCACAGCCCACAGCAACACCTGGGCACACAGCCCTTAGATATAAATGTCGAACTTACCATTTATCAGTCAAATCAATTATAAAACATTTATGTTTCTCAACCCACAGCAGCACCTGGGGGCAGAGCTCCAGGTGCCCGTGCAGCTGGCTGCGGTCCATGTGCAGGGTCAGGAACCTCTCGGTGCCTCCATGCTGGCTGCTGCACCTCCACAGGAGCAGAAGCAGATACTGGGTGAGCGTCTGTTTCCCCTGATCCAGAACATGCAGCCCACCCTTGCAGGGAAGATCACGGGTCTGTTCCTGGAACTGGACAACTCGGAGCTACTGCATATGCTGGAGTCTCCTGAGTCTCTGCACCCTAAGGTGGATGAGGCAGTCGCTGTGCTCCAGGACCAGTGCGCGCAGGAAGCCGCTCAAAAACTTTAACCAGTGCTGCGCTTCTGGCTGTCTAATGGAAGAATAAGCAGTAAAAAAAATTAACATTTTAACTGAAAAAAATAAACATTGAAACTGAAATGCATTGAACATTGAAATATTTTTGCCATGTCTGTAGACATCAAGCCTGTAAGGGTTGGCACCAGGCCGAGGCCCCCTCGACCAGAGGGAGGCGTCGAGTCAACCACGCCACTGATCAGGATCAACACCCAACAGCTGGGCTAGACCTTATATAAGCCCAGTGACCCAATCATTCAGTGCTGGGTTTTTGATAAAGTTTTGAGCCAAGCTCCTAGCCGGTAACTCTGGGTATTGAGGTCTGTGAGCCCTTGTGCTATGCCTCTTTTCTGTTCTGCGAGGGTGTCAGTGTTTTTACACGTCCCCTCCCTTCTCCAGTTTTCCCCTCTCGAGTCTGTCTCTCTCCTGAGGCTTCCCTTAGCCATTCAAGTTTCTCCCCGTTTTCTGGTTTTGTTTGGGAGCTTTTAGTTCGAGTTTTCCCCAGTGCATCGGGGTTGCCATTTCTTTCCGTGGCGTTCTTTGTTCTCCCCTTTTCCACGCTCACCGAGGTGTTTCGTTTTTTCCTCTTGTTTTGCTTGATCCAAGCTCTAACTGTTCTGCACACGAGCCCACCATTGTTAGAGTGTGGCTGCTTACCCAGTAAGCTATTGGTGTCCTCACCTAGCTGACCTGGATTCAAAACCACCTTACAAAGTCCAGGCCTTGGTTATTCTAAGCTTAAAATGAAAACGACAGAAAAAGGTAAAATCATTTCAAGTTTGGTTTATTTGTCGCATACATAGTCATACACAGTATAACTCACAGTGAAATGGTTGAGTGCTCTGTCCAATCTGAGAGGAAAAAGAAAAACAGGGGTGCATAGAGAAATATATTCTATATATATACAAAAATATATTAATAGTGCATGTACAATATATATATATATATATATATATATATATATATATATATATATATATATATATATATATATATATATGTTTATATGTACAATGTATATATGGATATTTATATATGTATGTACAGAATGTACAGTCCCATCTTGCAATTGACATATTTACAGTTATATGTTACATATTACAGTTATATTGAACATATTACAGTTATTTCTATTACATATTACAGATTTTGACATGAACAGCTGATCATTTTTTTGTTTTTATTCCTCTTAAAGTTTGAATGTTCAGATTGTCAGTTCTTACAGGTCATAGCTGATCATTAGATAAGTGTATTGGGTTGCATTAATATAAATGTAAAGATCAAAAAAACAAAACCCCACAGTGTAGCTTAAAATAGAGAATAATTCTGTAATATTCCTTTATGTACAACACAATTTCAAATGACCTTATTAACAAACCAGTAAAGACAGGACGAGAAGCAAAGGTCACTTACACGTATTAAATCTTGAAGCAAACAAACTGCAGCTGCAAGTGCCACACTGCCATCCAGTTCCACTCTCTGGTCTGGCGACGGTCATATTACAGGAGCAACGAGAGGCTGCCAACAGTTTCTTTTAGCTTGTCTACTGAGACGGTGAAACTGGCCAACCAGGTGAAAAGCATTGTGAAGGAGAAACGACTTCGACTGCCAACGTGGGAAAGTAGCAGTCAGAGCAGGTCTATTGGAGCAGTGCGATGGACTCTGCCCAACAATGGGCTGCAAGCCCACATCTCTGCACATAGCAACAGTATGTGGTTCCTAGGTGCCCAGTCGGCTAGTTTTAAAGTTTAATTCAAATATTAAATAAAAATGCAGACTTCAGAATTGGTTAAAGAGCATAACTGTGCACGTACTTTATTGTAGGTTAACATTAACACGCATTATTGAGGCACCCTCTGGAGAATGTCTAAAAATCAGAGAACCCACATTTTCATACATTTTTCAGTAGTGGTTATGTATTCACCCCACATTCCTTTACATATTTGCATTTGTCTTCACGTCCATTGCATCCAAACCATACATTTGTCAATATATGCAAAGTAATATAAAACACCCACACCAGTTGGAACCTGTTAACACCACATTCCAAGAGATTTCTCTTGACCTTATCCTAAAGAGATGGTCCTGAGCCTGATGGAAATAATATCTCATACTTGGGAGGACATGGACGACAACAAGCTAAATGAGATCTTCAGCAAGTTCGGCCCAACGCTGAGCCTTCGCGTCATGACAGACGAGAGCGGCAAGTCCAAGGGCTTTGGCTTTGTGAGCTTCGAGAGGCAAGAGGATGCCAAAAGGGCTGTGGATGAGATGAACGGGAAGAAGTTGAATGGGAAGCAGCTGTATGTGGCTCGTGCCCAGAAGAAAGGCGAGAGGCAGACAGAGCTCAAACGCAAGTTTGAGCAGATGAAGCAGGACGGCACGACTCGCTACCAGGGAGTGAACCTGTACGTTAAAAACCTAGACGACAGTCTGGACGACGAGCGTCTGCGTAAAGAGTTCTCTCTATTCGGGACAATCACGAGTGCCAAGGTGATGACGGAGGGCGGCCGCTCCAAAGGGTTCGGCTTTGTGTGTTTCTCCTCGCCGGAGGAGGCCACCGAGGCAATGAAGGAGATGAACGGGTGCATCGTAGGCACCAAGCCGCTGTACGTGGCCCTGGCGCAGCGCAAGGAGGAGCGGCAGGCCCACCTCACCCACCAGTACATGCAGCGCATGGCCAGCGTGAGTGCCGTGCGCAACCCAGTGCTCAACCCCTACCAGCCCGCCCCGCCCTCCGGCTACTTCATGATGGCCATTCCACAGTCTCAGAACTGGGCTACCTGCTACCCGAGCAGGCAACTGGCACAGCTCCACCCCAGCACCCGCTGGGCTACGCACAGCATTCAGCCACAGCATTTCCAATACATGCCGAGTACCATCAGGCCCGCTGCAGACCAATCTCTGGGCCAGGAACCTCTCACTGCCTCCGTGCTGGATCTGGAACCTCCGCAGGAGCAGAAGCAGATGTTGGGTGATCTATGGTCTGTTTCCCGTGATCCAGAACATGCACCCCAACCTTGCAGGGACGGGTTTGCTCCTGGAGATCGACAACTTGGAGCTTCCGCTTATGCTGGCTGAAAAAATAAAAACGCATTAAATATTGAAATATTTTTGCCTGGTCCATAGACTCCAGTTTCAGGCCTTGATTACAGTAAACTAAAACAACATGTAAAAAGGCTAAATGATTGACACGTGTACAGTCGGTGACTCCTTTCTTTTTGTTCCTCTTACTGTTCGAATGCTCAGAATGTCAGTTTTTGCAGTTGACAGCTGAGCATTAGGCATGTGTATTGGATTGTATTAATAATACAATTGAGGATTCATTGCTGTTCAGGGACCCAGCAGTGGTAACTTGGCAGTGGTAGGGCTTGAACTAGCAACATTCTGATTACTAGTCAAGTAACCTCTGAATAGTATTATTATGATTAATATTATTAATATATCTTACACTGAGGTCTGCTGAAGCTTACCCAGGATCCTTTGCAGCAGCCTCCCATATGCACAAATCATTACGAAAGGACACAGAATCTCTAAACTCCCTTGTTTTATGTTATTAGTTTGTCTAATTCAATGTTAAAGCACTTTCCCCTGTAAACACTCTTTTTATGACCTCATTTCACCGTTTCATGACTTTATGCCACGAACCAACCAACTATTCTTTTATACAACTCTTTTCAAACACTTCAACCATTGTGGGTAATTACACTATTATACACCTGTAATTCTTGTTATGCTATTTATTTTATTGGTACTGTCGATACATCGATGTTAGGAGAAATACCTCATGAATACTTTAAATGAATCCTTAAAATGACACCTATTCCATTTACTAATGCTAAGCTTGCTACAGTCTGAACTTCTAGCAAGTCAAGAGAAGTCTCATGCAGTTTCTGTATTTTCTATAATTGCATAATATATGGATGGTTTTAAACTCAATAACATACGCACTTGCAAAATATGTGAATATAAAGGAACAAAAATAAATTAACATAACCACATACCTAAACATCATCTGGTACCATCACCCCATCACCCCTCAATGCAGTATGAGGATGGTCAGATTGTTGTATTTACTAATAGTTACCACTAGTATTAAAATAACAGTAAGCCCAAACTGTTCGACTATGTCCTCTTAAACAAACCTGTGATTTTTTAAATATTTGGACCACATCCTCCTGCAGAATAAAACAATCAGGAAATACAGTTGAGTTGGCCCATACCGCCCTCACATCAGTGTGATTTCCATCAATGACGTGTTATGGCTCTGGGTAAGGAACAATGTTATATTGTTCAATAAACTTTTCACAGGATGCATATTTTTCATTGTTTTAGCAAAGTTTTCGCTACCTCTATACAGCAAACACCAGAATCGACAAGGTTTACATTAATTATAGTCAGTAGAATTAAAGGGAAGAGGCCATATAAAAGGCTGGGATCTACATTTAGCAGACTCGGCACTGTGTTACTAGATATCGCCCACATTCCATTAATTTTATTAAGTCCTCTTTAAACAGAAAATAAAGATGCAGACTCAAGAATTAATTGAAGAGAGTAGTAGGTCCATTATTTATTTTGAGCTCAGCGTTACATACAAACGAGGCATAGTCCAGAATATGTCTAATAATCACACAAGGAACACACATTTTTATCC
Organism: Electrophorus electricus; assembly: GCF_041902795.1. NCBI lineage: Eukaryota > Metazoa > Chordata > Actinopteri > Gymnotiformes > Gymnotidae > Electrophorus > Electrophorus electricus. The sequence goes on from NW_027658411.1 coordinate 165,102, forward strand.
AGTTTTCACAACTGATTATGTGATTGCCACACCTTCTCTACATACTGGTGTTTGAAATCTCAACCACTGTGTTCAACCATACATTATTCAATATATGCAAATTGAGATCTATCATTGTACAAATTGAAGCTTGACCCCAGTATATCCTATTGGAAGATTTTCCTGGGGGTTTTTTTTGTTGTTGTTTTTTTTGTTTTTAACAAAGATGATCTCAACTCATACCATCAAACACCTGCAAGATGATGTTGCAGGTCAGTATCACCCTGCTCTTATGGTAAGATAATGAACCTTGCTTAGCCACAGAACTCTCGAAGAGGCTTTCACGTCTTTTAAAAGCCGGGATCTTTCCCAATACTTAGGAAGCTATTTCTCACGGGAACAGTCCAGAGTCATCTGCCGTAGACTTCCACAGAGGCCTTGAAACCACCTGCATCAGAGCCTCTGCTCTGCACTTACAGACCCACAAAGGCCTTAAGATACCCCAGAAACATTATTCCTCTTTATGCTTTCAAACACAGTCTTGCACCACTCTGCACCTGTTGCAGAGAGCTTCAAAGCCTATTATAATAAGATCACAGATCGCCTCATGAAAATACCTTTACCCCAAAACATTTTATTACCTCAGGTGGAACAGTGTGTATAGGCCTAGACCTCTTTAGATGTAACTTAGAACCGCCGGTGACCGCTGTATGCGTTTCTTTGGTTGTACAAGCTCCACTGGAGGACTCGATGAATAGTTGATGATGGAAGAGGGGTATATCAGATTCACCCCTTCTGCCTCCATGTGACAAATTAACACACTACATAAACTTTTAGAAATAAATCAGTCTTTTAACAAATGGTAAACATTCTCTAGAAAAGATTATCTTGTAACAATTCATTGAGTATATGAACTGTTTTTGTGTCCTTATATCTATAAATGAAAAGTAATAAAACATTATAGATGATAAATAAATTACATAAAATGTATAAAAGTTCACAAATAAGAAAGTACCTGAGTCTGCACTTCTCTCCACAGATTCAAGAAACTCGTGAAAGTTGGAAGCTATAGAAACACATAGTACAGAATTATAGACTGACTGAGGTGTGAGCAGAAAGATCGCCATGATGTCCTTATATCTAAAGCACTCAAAGCATTGATGCTATGTAAATAAACTGTGATCCGATTGGTTCAATCTAAGTAAATAGATTCACCTACTTTGAAGTTAAAGTTTTTCTCAAAAGGTTAGAACTGGTTGACTATACTTTGCCGTGTTCTGTAATAGAAAATGTAAACATTTATATCTAAAATATTGCACGACAGAAATCAATTCAAGACTAACCTCTAATGACCGCTAGATGGGGGAAGATATTAAGTAATAAATGAGTCCAGATCCTCCTGCCCGACAATACGGTGAGACTCTGTTTTTACGTGTGATGGAAAATGATACGAAACTATGTATTATGTGATTCATATAAAATCACACTGATCCTTTTGTTCTTAAATTAATAATGCTGTTTGCACATTTATATCCGCCTGTTGCTGATTAAGTTGAACATGTATCAGGAACTGTTAACATCAAGGTCAACTTGACACACAACCCACACTGTTTGGAGTCAGTTTGGGTTGGTTTGTGGAAAAAAACAAGCTGAGAGCTGATTGGCTTATAGCCACAGCAACAAAGGAAAGAAGAGCTGCTTAAGAAAAGATGATTGGTTAAAGACAGCACAGGAGTAGTATAACTAGCCACGGTTTTGTATACTCGGGGCTCCCTACCTGAGGAGAGCCAAACATTTATTTTATTCTTTTTCTTATTAAATTACTCTCTTAATCACGTCTGACTTGCTGTTTGTTCAAAATTCCACAACATATGTCATTACTACGCCGCACAAAAAAGACCGCCATATTTGTAGTTCCACAATGTGAAAAGGCGTCATTTTCTATGCAAACGAATGAATAAACACCATGCCATGCCTTGCTGTATCCCCTCTTTGCACCGCTGGACAGACACACTCATGACACTGTACTCATCAAAAGCAGCACCAGAGACGCACTGAGTCATATCCCGCTACACACCTCTCAGGCCAGCTTGTTTGCACGTTTTGTCATAAAACTTAAAATGTCATTTGTTGCCATTATATATAAAATTACCTATTTAAAAAACCAAATAAATCAAAAAGTACTTATGACTAGAGAAACACGTGGCTAATCACCTACAAGAAATAATGTCAGTGATGTTTGGGGCAGGTGTTTCAAACGTGCCCAGACTCTTGAGAAGCACCTAAACGCACACACAAGGGTGTCCGCTTCCCATAGTGCTGCAAATACTGCAGGAAGGGCTTTGGTGAAACAGGCCACATGGAGGAGCAGAAGACAATCCACACAACTGAAGAAGCCCGTAGCTGCCCAGTATGTCAGAATCCACATGGGAGAAGAACCCTGTAGCTGCCCAGTATGTCAGAAGCAATTTGTGCAGGTGGGTAATGAACCATATTTGTACCCATTCGTATGTAGGGAGCAAATCAGTTGAAGACTTGAACAGTATGTTAACAATCAGTTAAAATTACTGTTGATGACAAGAAAACAATGGCTAATATGTTCCTTCACAGCTATGTCATTGGTTGATCTATTTTTGTCAGATTTAGTGCTTGTTTGGGCAAGTGTGTTAAAGTCTTCCTTTGTTTTTGGTTTTGTTCCTTTTCATATAGTTGTTTATTCCAATTTGTCTAGTGATGTCCATTATCCATTTAAAATCTGTCAAATTAAACAAATGTGAAACGAATTCCATAGTATTCAGATTTGATTGCAAAAGAGACCAACCACTCCCCGTATTTTGAATTTTGCATATACAGTATATGTGCAGTTCCAGCCTAGTCAATTGATCCAAAATCTGGCCCAGATGTATCTGTTGACTGCAAATTTGAATGATTTCTGTGCTCTGCAGCAAAGGAGCGTTTGGTTACTATCTGATGGATTAAAATAGGCTTGTTGGTAGCAAAGACATCACTAAAGTGTACAGAGCAAAGGTACTCCAGGACCAGGATGGGTAAGTAGCAGCTTGATCAGTGGAATCTTCTGTGAGACGTAACAGGATTTCGGTCTTAAATGTAATGTTAGATCAAGTGAAAAAAATTAGTGGATTGAAATACAGATAAAAAAATCCACTAAAAGTGCATCTGCATCATTGGTTAAAAAGTTGTTCTGCTAGTTGTCAGATTTTGTTCCAGTAATCTAATGTTTCCTGGGACTAGGTGGTTCAAGATTATATTGGTGTTTGCTTTATTTCTGTGATTTTTTTAACCATAGTCTAATTGTTTATACTGTCTACCAAATGCAATACTGAGTAGTGAAACACTGACACAATCCCTTTTGGCGTCAGACATTTGTAATATTTTCAATAATCTACAGTTGTAAGTCAAGAGGGCAGCACCATTTTAAAGTGTAGTTTCCTTTCTCTGTCTCACTTTCTGGAATTTTTCCGTCTGTGTTTTTATTAAAGTTAAAAATGGAAAGGGTATTAAAACTCCCTTTCACTGACATCTCTTCCACTGAACTTGTAGAGAAAGTGATGATATGAAGATGATTATGTTTATCGCTTTCACTCAGAGATCATTGTCTGAGGGTCATGTTGTACAGTTCACGATGTCCCGGGTTGCAATCAGGAGGTTTAACAGTGATGTGCCACACAGTTGTCTGTGGTGTTCTTATATGATCTAAAAGTCAGACTTACCATTTATCAGTCAAATCAATTAAAGAACATTCATGATCAACAATTTGTGGGTGGCCATGATACTAATGGCCTGGTGGAAATTCCACAAGATATCAAACTCCACACTAACATAAACATAACACTGCTTTCATGTCACTTCCACAAGTAGCCCAAACATAAGATATAGAAAGCAGGTAAGAGCGGAGCAGTCAATGTGCCTAATATGACTGCAAAAGCCTGGCAGGACAGGAGGTATTCCTGCTTCTGCTAATCAGCAAAAGGAAGCTCCTGGCAAAGTGACGTGGACTGCAAAAAAATCACCAGGAAGGTCAAGCTACAAATGCCAGAGAGGAGCAGGGAGCACCAAAAGTTCCATAGCATCCTGCGGAAAGAGTACCACATAAGCATGGAAACAGTACAGCAACCCATGGTATGAGCATGGACAGATGAGGAAGAGCTGCTAGAACAGTACGTCCCCAATAAGCAGGCAGGATGTGGATCAATCTCACTATTTCATCGGCAGAAATGCAGGAGCAGGTGATAATACTCCTGGGCCCAGCACTCTTCAACCTGGGTACTTTAAGGAGAACACGGCAGCCTCCCAAAAGTGATACAAAGTCCCAAAATGGCTATTACCTGTGCTGAATAACAGTATGAAGGACAAATCTACCCCTGTCCAAAGTTTAATTGATTTAACTGAATGCCAACTATACTACCACCATCAATCTGTGTAAGGTGTACTTGCAAGTGCCTTTAGCACCAAAAGCCAAATAACTCAGTGTTTTCAACACATTTCATCCAAGCATCATCATGTGAAATGTTGTTCTTTTCGGAAATTCTTCATCTAAATATGGTTGTGTTGCTAATGAGATCATATTATTTGTTACTCTTTAAACCTTATTATTCCTTTAAGATTCAAAGTCTACTGTGTTAGGAAACCTATGTGAGAATATAAAATCAGCAGTTTCTGCATGCTTGTGTGATGAATACAGAAAGTGATCTCTCATACTTGCGGAATTAAGGCTTCAAATGTCTTGGTGTTCAGACGATATGGAGAGGCTCTGGGAATCTGGAAGGATAAACGTTTGTTTCATTGTCAGGGACTGTTGATCATTTATTTGTCCATTCATTTATTACACTATTAAGGGATTATTAATGTGCACTGGGAGAACAGTATAAAGTTATCAGTCTTCTAACTAAATAGCCTGGTCTTGTAAGGTAACCACATGCACACCTTTCCCTCAGTGATGGCAAGGAGTGGTTTAAACTCACCATGTCATCTGTGATTCTGAGTGTGAGTGCTCCTGCATTTTTGTACACAAAGCCTGCTGAGTTGGCAGTGAAGGCAGAGATGCCCATATACAGCATGTTGCTTTCATCAGGTGGCAGTGAAAATGGTGTCGGGGCAAAAGCGGGTTTCTTGTGCACTCCAATGTTGTAAAACTCCCCCTATATAGAGAGCAATGCAGAGATGAACTTATTCTTTTACATCTCCTGGGTCTTGATTCTTCGTTCAGATTAAACTGTTTTATCAGTGTAACCTTTGTGTAACCTTTTTTTCCTACAAAAGCCCAACAGTGCTTTCTGGATACACTTAGGCACAGTTTTGCAAGTGCTCCTGTTATTCCCTGTTAATTCAGATCTTTGGCTCAGAAAGGCTTTCTTATGATCATTATGGTCATTATTCTTATGCTTTGACAACTTGTGCCTTTTTTAACTTGTGCCTGAAAACCCCTTTACCTATGCCAATGATAAAACACTGATGAACTCCTGCAAACAAGTTGTAGTTTATTAATTAGTGCATTAATCTTAGTTTGGGATCTTTAATGACCATCTTAATCTGTGTATATTATTTGATTGTTGGTTCTTTCCTAGCTGAATGTAACTTCCTCTCACAGTAGTGTACAACTTCCAAGCTTATCAAAGGATAGTGTTGTAGTCAGGACCATTAAAAAATCATTCAAGCAAAGACCAAGATTTTGTAGTGTTTGAATCTGAGACAAGAATGAGACTTATTTAACAATGATTTTACTTTAATTATACCACTCACTGATAATGTATTGTAAATTGTCATTGTCATAAATAATTGTCATTATAAAGGCAGCTGAATATAAACAAATATAAAGCAAAAAGGTTCATATGGTCATTTTTATTATTAAATTAAAACATAGTAATACTTAAATAATTGCTATCTGCCCTTGGGTCAATCATGGAAAGGATTAACTAGATGTGTTCTGTAATGTGTTAAATCCTCTTGATAAATGCATAGCTTTAGCTATATCATAAAACATATGATGAGTCCTTTTCTCATTATTACTTGTGTACAACAAAAGTTTGTGTGACAAGCAGCAACATGTATATTTGCCAATTTATGAAAACGGGAGTATGCGCAGTGGGAGAGTAAATATCTTTTAAAATGACTCTCAATTAATGGCAATGCATTTACAATAAGTCTCTTGCCACAATAACAACACTGTCTGGATTTGCCATCAGCTGGTTGATTGCAGCATCATGCAGCCTGCAGCCTAGCATTTGTTTGCAGGGGAACATACACTGCCATAATTATTAGCATAATGAATTTTTTAAGGAGAAAGACTAGTCTGTACATTAATGTTAAAAATTCCAGATCCAGATAGCAGTGTTTATGTATGTCAGTGGCTGTGCACCAGTACTTGTGAATGTACACACACAAACCTCACCCTTTGGGTCTTCCCCAAGTCCCCTGTCCTGTTCACACTACTAGCTAAGAGCAACCAGCTAACTTGATAGCAGTGTGACTCAATAATAATAATAATAATAATAATAATAGTAATAATAATAATAATAATAATAATAATGATAATATGGCGCTTCCATGCACATCAGCAAGCAAATAGGAACACTAGCACTTGCATGAAATTAAGCATATTAGCATTTCAGAAGGCAGATTATTTAGCCTGCTAAAATAGCAGGTGTGGCAGCAAATGTCTGTTCAAAACACTATGTCACAGGTATGAGTATCATGTATTTGATATAGTATGATTGTTCATGTTTGTAAATTTAAAGCTTACAAATGCTGTATTTACAGTGTATTGCAGGTTATTAAAATGTGGCAGTAATTATTAGGATATAGAGAATTGTAGTGTTTAAACAAATCATTATGTCAGAAGTATGTTTAGGGGAGAATACACCCTGACCCACCCAGAGTTAACACACACTTACCTTACATTATTGATCATAAACTTGAATAGCTACAATACTGTCTGCTAATCATGCAGTTTGAAGTTTGCAAAGTGTGTACCCAGACAAAATCTGTGTTAAAACTTTCCTTTAACACAGAGTCATACATGAGTCAGACATGATTCTGAATAAATTAATGAATGAAAAAATGAAAAGCCTTATTTCATTTCAAACTGCACTTCAGGAACACTGAGCTCAAGTTCTGAGGAAACTTCCCTGCATATTTTCAGGGGTTTTCTGCCTCACCATGCCTGAATCACCTCATAAGGAGCTTGATAATGAGGAGACAGGGTGACTGAGGCAGTGAACACTCCTCACTGAGCATACTGGCTTCCAAGAGCTGGAGCTGGGAAGACCTATAGGTCTGTGACACACACTCCCACCCAGTCCTGATACTAAGAAGGTGGAACCTACAGGCTAATATGCAGCTGCCTGTGCATCAATAGGCGTCTGGGGTGTCCATCACTCAGGGAGGCGTGGCTGAAGGCGTGGCCTTGCAGACTCTGAGAGCTGGCTGAGGTAATCTCTAAAGGAGAGAGTAGTCACCAATAATCATGGAAATGTAGCCATAACTGTACAGTATATTTCACAGCCATGTATATTACATATCACAGACCAGGCTTACCAGAATAAATATTCCACACATACAGCTCATATATATCTGTGTGTGTGTGTGTAAAAACATGCTCCTGTTTTAGTCTCAACACAGACAGATATACATGTAGGAGTAGCAAACTGAAGTAAGAGCTCACCTTCACCAGTACATAGTCTCCAGCTTTAACAGTGACAGGGTTGGTATCCGTGGGATAAGAAAGCAAATCCTTTCTTGGAAAAATAACCTTCACATTCCCATCATTCCGACCACAAAGATCTTGAGATGACTTCTTACTTTCCTGCAGAAAACAGACTCAGTCAAGCAAAAACAGCAGATAACATTTGTACAATATAAAAGGCTTGACTAAGCACTGTAGCAGACAGAAATTCTCTCCTGCTCTTACATTGCCTCCAGATACCATGCCACAACGTCTCACTAGTGTTATCCAAACCAAGGGTGGTTATTCCCACTGTTATGTAGATGGTCATAAAATTCTGTTATCAGTGTGTATATCGGTAGATCCAATCTCAGCATGACTGGTAGCGCATATTAACACACAAGTGGCAAACACCTTGGGGTAGTTTTCTGTGCATTCGCCAGGCATGTCCTCAAAAGAAGGACACTAACAATAATCAAAATTAACTAAGACCCCAATCTTCAAACAGTTATTGATGGCAGGTAATACACTAAAGACCACAAGCACAGGGAAACCAGTCATTGGGATTTCCCGGTACCAAAGATGTGAACTGCTCTCAACACTTCAAAAATAACAAAAAGCTCAAAGCATCCAAAACAGACACAATGCTATGCCTAACCAGGGAAGGGTTTCAAATGAAAGGGCCACAGAAACCCATGCGGCAATCGCAAACTAACACCACAAACGGGAAAGTGACCATACAACTCAAATAGACTAAAATAGACCAAACAATGCCCTAAATACATAAACACATAAACTCTATTTGCCCTCCAGAAAAGAACAAGGCCAAAACCAAAATGAAATGCCAAAAGGTGCTAGGGCTGAGCTGATAGACAATGCCATTGTTCATCATCGTTGTCAGACAGACCTCATGATGTTGATCCAGCAGGTCTAAATAAGATAAGGGAGGAGAATTTACTGCAACTATTTATTTTCTTGCAGAAATCTAGTTAAATCGATATGCAAAACATGATGACCAAGACACACAGATGCAGCAATCCCAAATTATTAACAGCAGAAGTGCTCCAAACACAGTTGTAACACAGCATGGCTTCAACCCACTGCAGTACTCACTCCCTCCACTAGGACAAGCTGTTTGCTGTCGATGAAACTGGTGTTGACCTTAGCCGCATCTTCTCGGAATGTAAACATAAGCTCCTCCAGGCGACAGCTTCTTCACCTCAGCTGGGATATCGTCCCTGAGACGGTGATATGCCTGAGTTTTCTGTGGGTGTGGTACACACATGTTCATGTCAGAAGGTAAAGCCCAACTGGCAGCCACAAGACCCTTTCAATTCTCCAAATGATAATAGACAATGGTGAATTTCTTGATAGAACCATCACATGAACCAGGGAGAATGTCTGTTTTTTGATAGTGTTAAACACAATGACAAAATAGGATCTCACCTTCCTCATGCTGTAGGCAAACAGGAAGGCTACATTATAGCCCACTTCCCTGATCAAAGAGACCGACTGCTGGTGGTCCTCCTCGGTTTCCCCACAGAAGCCTGTGATGAAGTCACTGCTCAGACTGACCCCTGTAAAAAGAAATTATACATAGATATATATTCACACAAGACCTATTATAGCTACAATAATTTTATAATTACATATTGAATGTTTGGTAATGATAGGACACCTGGTATTATCTTTCAAATGTTTTCCACAAGCTCAAGGTAGGCTTCCCTAGTATACCTATGAAAACATCCCAGAGCATGATGACTTAAAGTGAGAACTAAGTTTTAACACATGAGACATCAAGAGATTTGAGATAAGCAGGCTAATCTCTACTGTGCTTGTGGTGAGTGCTGTCGTTCTAGGAGCGTTTCTCACCCACGCCTCATGGTCTGTAAGACTCTGCTGCTGCCGCTCTGAGCTGGCAAGTGGATCTGCTTACAGATGTTCCTCCGCTCTTGGATTAGCTATAACACCTTCAGGAAACATACTCACCCACCCCAGCACAGGTCAAACGAAAACAGCACAAATTGACTATGGCAGTCAAACCTTATTTCACATATCTGATAAGCATAAGGCTTTTTCAATCTGATAATCTATTAATGATCTTTTCTACTGCTCACATCCAAATTTGCGAATCCTAAATTATTATCCAATCTGCTGCTTAAAATGGCCTATGAGCAATATCTGCACATGAATTCAGACTATAAGAAACTGTTCAACTAAATACTTAAACTCTTTGAACATCCACTACACCACACAAGCCATAAACAGTCAGGGCCGGATTACCAATAGATTACCAGAGCAGGCAGTGACCTGTAGGTCCCACACCTTTTAGGGGCCATGCAACAAGGAATAAAAAAAAACAAAACATATTAGGAGATAATTTGCAAGGGAGGCCCCAAGATTATGACTGCCTAGGGGCCTCCACAGGGTTTAATCTGCCACTGTAGGCAGTGTACATGTACATGCCCCTAAATGTAATTGGTAACATATTCCATTACATTACTCAAACGAGGAACATACTTTAAACATACTTTTGGAATACTTCAACATTGTCCAAGACTATTTCAAATATAACTCACTTTAATTACATTTAACAGCATGTATTCTGTGTTCTGTATTTTGTCACCTGCAATGAAATACATTTTAAAAGTACCTTCCCCACACTAGTCATGGGTATCCCAACCAAAAACCACATGCTCACATCCATGACTCTGGGGTTTCTACCTCATCAGGAAAGTCTTTAGGATGTGGCCAGGTGAAGCAAATCCTTGTCAGGGTTTACGAGGGAGACGTGGTGTAGCAGGTCAGCGAATCGTAGGCCTCCTTGCTCATCACGGGAACACGGTGCTGAAACCACGGCTGAGGTGCGAACCAAGCTCCGAGTTGCTGGCCCCGTCCCCAGACACGTCTCTGTAGCTGTTCACATTTTGACCCAGCAGGGTCACTTCCTTCACCCCCTATGGCCATGATCATTTCATATACTTAGTGTTCACATCTGGCCAAGTTTCACACACAGAAACTAGTAAAGCCAGACTGCACACATAGTCGCTGAAGGGAAGAGACCTGGTCAGACAGCATGCGCACTTCTTCAAGTATGGAGGACACAGGTCTGCTCCTTTCCCTCCCCCAGGTAAACGGCACAATGCAGTAGCTGAACATGTTGTCACAGCCCCGCATGATAGACCTACAGCAGTCAAAGAGAGACAAAATATACTGGATAATCCCACTGTAAGACAAGGTGCCACCAACAAGGCTTACAGTACACAAGGTCTGTACTGTCAACAGCGTGAAAGGACTTTAAAAGTATCGACACCCCTGATATCAAACCATTATTTGAAGTGCTACATCTAAAAGCATGAAGGAGCTGAAGATGAGCCACCACGGTGTTTGAAGTTTTATATCCCTTCATAAGTGTAGGAGGGTCAGTCATGTATAAATATTTAACCAAAAAATGCAGATTGACAAGTGTTCAGTAAAATGATAATAATAAACAACTGAACTATGAGCATTTGCTGTTTTTGGCTTTATTGTGGATGCAAGTCCCATGTTTCATGCAATATGGTAGCAAATGCCTTTAAATTATAGCTGACTTTTCTGTATTTTAATCTAACAGTTGCTGTTCAGATTAAATTCAGTGTATTAGAGTTGAATATGAAAACACCAAAAACTGTCTATACATGTTAACTTAAAAATTGAACTGTACCATCTTTACAAAATCACACAGTGCAAAGTTAATTTAAGAGTTAGTGTTTAGCAGGAACTCCTCCCTTATAAATCAGCCAGATATTATTATGGCACTCACACAAAGGCACTGTGTCCTGAATGGTGAATGGGCATGACATCAGCATATGCCTCTTCCAGGGAGAGCAGGACATTGCTGGTCCTCTGACCCCCATGGGCCAGTGCAAGGAGTCGGAGAAGATCTCTGTAGGCATCTGGCCCTGCTACAACATCCACCACCCTCTCCTTCTCCAGCAACTCAGTCTTCAGTCTCTCTGCCATGCAACCTACAAGAGAGCAAGCACACATATGCGTATACGGGCACGTGAACCCACACACAAACATACATGCGCACACACGAACATTTCAGACTGAGAGATACATTTGAACGTGAATGAAGAACTATGGTGAAGTGAGAAGTTACCCAGGACTCCTATCTTTAATGGAGTGCTGCTCTTTAGATGCTTCTTTTTCAGAACTGCTGGATGTTTGAGTCTGTTCCAGATGGTCTGCTCTGCCTTTTCCCTGTCACAATGATTTTTATTTTTTCCAACAGAAAATAGCATTACATCCAAGCAAAAAATGTCACTGAAGTCAAGGACTGCTGTCAAGTTGCACAAGATTGGCAACGTATAGATTCACTGTGTAAAATACAAACAGAAATAGGCTTTTCCTACCTTATGGAGCATGTGACAAGAAGCACCACATCTGCCTGTATAAAAAAAAAAAAAAAATTAGGAAAGATGAGAATGAAAGCTTTCAAATAAAGGAAGCGCTGTGTTTATCAAGGGTCAAAGGTCAAGGCATTGACACTTACCTCTGATAGTTCGTGGGTCCGAACATATCCACCCTTCTGAAGAATGGACCACGCAATTTCAGTGTCGTTGACGTTCATCTGACAGCCGTATGTTTCGAAATACACTGCAAGATGTAAACACCAAAATAAAATTGGCAACGACTACCGGCATACTGACACATGGGAATTAAAATCCTAAAGCCTGAACTATCATGGCAACAAATGTAGTTACATACCTTTCCGTAGCTGCGCCAGACCACTTTCTTCAGGAAGATACGATTCCTCATGTTCCTGTTGCGTCTCAGTTGAACTTTTGCCTGAAGAACTCTTAATGACGACAGCTTGGTCTTAAATGTGCTCACTCTCGTCTCATCAGTCTCATTAGTAGGAGTGCTAGATAGAGACACTGAGCAATAACCTCTGCATTTGTCGGCGAGTCGAGATAAACACTTTTGAACAGAAAACACTAGAAGTCTAAGCCTGCGGGCAGACATCATGTCTAAACGGGAGATTCGGCTACAAAGCCATGAACAAGACAAGAAACTCAATTTAACTTTAAAAGTAACGTTAGCTAAGGCTAAGTGCTAACTTAGCAATGGTGCTGTGGTTTGCGCAGAACAATTTTATATACAAAAGTATATTATCAGCGAGCTAACAAATCTGTACAAGCAGCCAATAAATATAAAAATATCTGTAGCTTAGTTAGGTAACCTAATAATTCAGCTGTAACATACACTCACGTATGACCCCACACGGTTAACATTGACATGCAGTTTTGTAATTTTCAAAATAACGGTTTCATTAAAACGTAACAGTGATACTCGTGTTTCAGTTCTAAGACAAGTAAACGGTGTAACTTGGGAGGGAGATCAATCGCAAAAATATCGATTTACGTTTTTTAATTCATATTTTTGTAATTAATATTTTTTAATTAATATTTTTTTAATTAATAGTTTTGTGAAATCTTATATTTAACATAACCGGCTACTTTTATTTTGCAAGTGTTTACTTGTTAGTCATAAGTAGTGTTTTGTGAGATGATTGTTCGTTTTCACACATGGCTCTCTGTCCCTCACCTACTCTGATCTAATGACGAATGCGTAATTTATTTTATAAGTGGACTTCACACTTCGTTCTGTTACCTAAGGGTCAATACAACATACTCGTTTAAATGTGCTGATACAAAGATTGTGAAACAATTAATGTTTTTAATTAACTGATTAAAGTTTTACTCTGAATGAACACATTTTACGAATATATAGGAATGTTAACCTTATTACATTGTCTTTGATGAGGAAATGGGTATTTTGGATGTTTTAACCTTTTAAACATGTTTTAACCTTTTAAACTTTTAAATATTACCGTAAGGTTGTAAATACGTTCATTAATATTTTAGGTATTTTGATTATTCATTTTGCAATTTTGATTAAAAATAAATAAATAAATAAAAATAAAAAATCAAGTTATTTAAACATGTCCAAGAATTGCTGTCCACTCTCTCATCTTTGGACAACCATCTTGGTAAAAATGCGACCTTTGACATCAGTGACCTCACAACTTTAAAAAAGGTCTATCTTCATTCGACTAAAGGCATAAACTGCATGCTCCTATAGTATATCAGTTCATTTGAATTTCTCACTTTGTCTCCATACTCAGATGAGTTAAAGCTAAAAATGTCCACCCCATTGTGATGAAATATTGAGTTAATAAACATTATTTTAGAATATCAAAATATATGTTTGAAATGCTAACTTTAGCTAAAATTGTCCACCTGCTGACATGACAGTTGCACAATACAGTGAACATATACTTGCATATACCTTCTTTGCTGTTTTCTTGTTGTTTTGTTTTAAGTAATATTTCCTAATAACTATTAAACTATTGATGTTCAGCTACGACAGGAGCTGAAGTAGCAAAGAGGAAAAGGTCCAGGTGAGATGCAGACCCTTGGAGGAAAGAGACAATTACCTGTGAAATTAGAGAGAGAGAAAGCGCTGTAGAAAAGGTGAGGAGATTTTAACAAAAAAGGGAATTCATGACTGAAAAAGAAAGGTATGCCAAAAAAACCCCAAAACAAAACAGAGTCGAGAAAGGAATAGTTGCCATGACAACTAAACATTCTTGAAGAGCTATAAACTGTGTTATCAAGGTGTATTTTAAATGTTCATAACTTTGCTTTTAATGGCTTTAAACGTTATATATAGCTTAGAAGTATGTAGAGGTTGGAGGAATATGTGTGGCTATATTTGGGCTATTTCTTCTGTTTGGGTATGAGTGGTTTGTAGCATTTAGCCTTGGACATTGAGAGTGCTGAAAAGTCTAAATGTGTCTGTGAAAGCTTTAGAAGTATAAAGTGATTGATTTTTAAATTAGTAATGAAAATGCTGAGGTAATAAAATGATATTGTAAGCAGAAAAGTATGGATGGTCCCGAATAAACTGGTTTCATGCAGGAAAGACCAGTGTAGGCTTCAGCATAAATCTTCAGGAGGCCTCTTTGAAAAAGCCTCTAGGGGTTTCCGTTGAAGGGAGAGCCTTGGTTCAAGGATGGGACATCCCGGCCAAGCACTGGAAGAAACAATATGGAGATCACCAAAAGAAACAATATGGGCATCCGGTGATATAGAATAGGATCGTCTTTTAAAAAAATAGAAGTAGTTCAGGTTGAACATAATAGTACCAAGAACTTGTTGGTGTAACTATTAAATATCAATTAGCATATATTGAATAATGTATGGTTTGAACATAATAGTGGAAACCTGGACAAGTATTATGAAAAAATAAAAATGGTTATGCAAGTATCCTTGAAGCGTTTGGTTACTATCTGATGGATTAAAATAGGTTTGTTGGTAACAAAGACATCACTAAAGTGTACAGAGCAAAGATACTCCAGGACCAGGATGGGTAAGTAGCAGC
The DNA here is from genome assembly GCF_041902795.1 of Electrophorus electricus. NCBI lineage: Eukaryota > Metazoa > Chordata > Actinopteri > Gymnotiformes > Gymnotidae > Electrophorus > Electrophorus electricus. The sequence goes on from NW_027658411.1 coordinate 180,193, forward strand.
TTGATCAATGGACTCTTCTGTGAGACGTAACAGGGCGTCGGTCTTAAATGTAATGTTAGATCAAGTGAAAAACTTTAGTGGATTGAAATACAGATAAATAAATCCACCAAAAGTACACCTGCATCATTGGTAAAAAGTTGTTCTGCTAGTTGTCTGATTTTGTTCCAGTAATCTAATGTTTCCTGTGGACTAGGTGGTTCAAGATTATATTGGTGTTTGCTTTATTTCTGTGATCTTTTTAACCATAGTCTGCTTGTTTATACTGTCTACCAAATACTGAGTAGTGAAACACTGACACAATCCCTTTTGGCGTCAGACATTTGTAATAATTTCAATAATCTACACTTGTAAATCAAGAGGGCAGCACCATTTTAAAGTCTAGTTTCCTTTCTCTGTATCACTTTCTGGAATTTTTCCGTCTGTGTTTTTATTAAAGTTAAAAATGGAAAGGGTATTAAAACTCCCTTTCACTGACATCTCTTCCACTGAACTTGTAGAGAAAGTGATGATATGAAGATGATTATGTTTATCGCTTTCACTCAGAGATCATTGTCTGAGGGTCATGTTGTACAGTTCACGATGCCCCGGGTTGCAATCAGGAGGTTTGACAGTGATGTGCCACAGTTGTCTGTGGTGTTCTATATGATCATCACAGAACATCACACATAACTGGTCAAATTGTATCTCGAGTAGTATATTTGTGTATTATACTATATATTAGCAGCATATCTTTATGATGCAATTAAAAACATTCCCCATCCCCCTGAATACCAATCATATTACATATCTGGGTACTAAATTCTCTTCCCAGTTGTCTGTTATTCAAAATAAATAGTCATCCAATTATTAAAACAATAAGCGACGAACTTCATTGATGGACAAATTTGCCCCTTATGCTCTTCGGACAAACTGCAATAATTAAAATGAGAATATTACCTAAACGAAATTGTTTGTTTTCAATTATTCCAGTGCCACCAACCTGTCTAAAATCTTTGGACAACATCATAACTTGATTCTACTGGAAAAATAAATCACATAGAATCAAACTCACAACATTACAGAACTGTAGTTGATTATTGCAAATCAACTACAATATGGAATAAAATGGATAAAACCTAGTATATCAGACAGAATATGGATAGACATAGAGCAAACATTATGCAAAGATCTAAAAGTCAGACTTACCATTTATCAGTCAAATCAATTAAAGAACATTCATGATCAACAATTTGTGGGTGGCCATGATACTAACAGCCTGGTGGAAATTCCACAAGATATCAAACTCCACACTAACATAAACATAACACTGCTTTCATGTCACTTCCACAAGTAGCCCAAACATAAGATATAGAAAGCAGGTAAGAGCAACTATCAGTTCAGAGACATTAAACTCACGTGCATCCATATCAGTATTATAAACATTCCTAATACAAAAAAACTATCACATAAGATATACAAAATAATAATGAAATCAAATCGCATAATTACTCTCCCATCGAGACAATGGGAGGAAGATTTATTACTAGCCCCCGACGCCACAGTCTGGATTAAAATGTATAATAATAATTACCACATGACAGCAACACTAACCTACAATGCATTCAGTACAAAATAATACATAGATTACATTATACTACACATTGGATGTTTAAAATTGGTTTCACAAGCTCAGCAATCTGTACATACTTTACGCCAAAGACAGCTGACGATTACATTCACATCGTGTGGCAGAGCACACCTATCAAGTAATTTTGGCAATAGGTCATCACACACATGTACCATGATTTAAATAACCCTATCCATCCAACACCATCTTTATGTCTCCTCGGAGACATGTCATCAACCAATGTGTCAATATAAAAAAAACAGGATAATATATATATATAACATTATTAATTGCAAATACAAACATACTCATGAATTGGAAAACAAAAAATAATATTAGTGTCACCGAATGGAAAAATCTATTGATAGACTACATATCAATGGAAAAAAATCTCAGAATGAATCAATAAGAACCAATAACCTAGACTGGACTACTTTGATAAAAAGTTTACAGAGCTAATCCATAAATGATAAATATCCCAATCTAGTACGTGTACATATACAGTGCACTCGCACATAGCCTCTCTCTCTCTCACACACACACACACACACACACACACACACGCAGACACACACACACACACACACACACACACACACACACACACACACACACACACACATTCCCATAATGGTGCAGGTGGCTAATACTTAAAATACTCTATCTGCATTTCCCGTTTGTCTGTTTCGTCTCTGTTCGTCTTATTTTTCCTCTCTCCCCTATTCCCGTTTCCCCCACGTTATTTATGTCTGTTCATACGTTTTATACACCCGATATAGTTGGACACAGTGAGAAGTTAGAAATAAATAATGAATAAATAATAAAGTTCTAAAGGTCCTCCGATGGGCGGAAATCAATTGATATATTTATTTCTCCAGATTTCTAACTCGGAGAGAAAAAGACGTCCTTTTACAAATCGCACCTCGTTGTGGAACTTTACTAAGGTTTACAATCCAGGCGATTATTTTTAACCTCAAAGAACATAGGCCTGCTCCAAGGCAAACTGATTTCATCCCATTAATTAACTTTAATGCGATGTTTTTTGCCGAGCATTAGGCTAAAGAAAATGAATGTTGTTGCGTTTATCAAACTAAAAGTATTTATTCTGAGCCATGCGGTAAATGATTCAGTGTGAGCAGCATATGGACGATTTTTGGAAAATGCTGTGACTAGGTAATATTTTGAAATATAAGGCGTTGTTAAAGCCTCTCATTCACGCTATTAACGTTATAAGTTAAAATAATTGAATAATTCATAAATAAATAAATAGCGTTTGTATAATATTTAAAAATAAACATTTACGTAAAAGCACTCTTACGTAACAACCAAGTTGTCATGTATTTGAATCTAAAGCTAAAGTGTTGCTATGATCGCTTTGGTCGGTCGACACTTGCCTGGCTCTGTTGAATTGCTGTTTCAAACTGTTTTATAATTCGTGCAGTTAGATCATTTGGTTAAATCATTTACGATTTTATTTTATTCATTTACTACTTTCGACTACGATTTCCAGAAAGGTTGACCGACGATCCTCACGAAAATGAATCCAAGTGCTCCAAGTTCGCCGATGACTTCGTTGTACGTGGGTGACCTTCATCCAGACGTTACCGAGGCCATGCTATACGAGAAATTCAGTCCTGCTGGCGCAATAGTCTCCGTACGGATTTGCAGGGACGCGATGACCCTCCGCTCACTTGGATACGCATACGTGAACTTTCAGCAGCAGGCAGATGCTGAGCGTGCTTTGGACACTATGAACTTTAACATCATCAAAGGCAGACCTGTGCGAATTATGTGGTCCCAGAGAGACCCCTCTCTGAGGAAGAGTGGAGTTGGCAACATCTTCATCAAGAACCTTGACAAGTCTATTGACAGCGAAGCTCTTTACGACACATTCTCTGCCTTTGGGAACATCCTTTCCAGCAAGGTGGTGTGTGACGAGAATGGCTCTAAGGGCTACGGCTTTGTGCACTTTGAGACCCGTGAGGCTGCGGAGAGAGCAATTGAGAGACTTAATGGCATGTTGCTCAATGACCGCAAAGTGTTCATTGGCCACTTCAAGTCTCGCAAGGAGCGAGAGGCTGAGATGGGGGCCAGGGCCAAAAAGTTCACCAATGTGTACGTCAAGAACTTTGGAGAGGACATGGACGACGACAAGCTGAAGGAGATCTTCAGCAAGTTTGGCCAAACGCTGAGCACTCGCGTCATGACCGACGAGAGCGGCAAGTCCAAGGGCTTTGGCTTTGTGAACTTCGAGAGGCACGAGGATGCCCAGAGGGCTGTGGATGAGATAAATGGGAAGGAGCTGAATGGGAAGAAGGTGTATGTGGGTTATGCCCAGAAGAAAGGCGAGAGGCAGACAGGGCTGAAACGAAAGTTTGAGCAGATGAAGCAGGACGGTATGACTCACTACCAGGGAGACAACCTGTACGTCAAGAACCTAGACGACGGTCTGGACGACGCGCGTCTACGTAAGGAGTTCTCTCCGTTCGGGACCATCACAAGTGCCAAGGTGATGATGGAGGGCGGCCGCTCCAAAGGGTTCGGCTTCGTGTGTTTCTCCTCGCCGGAGGAGGCCGCCACGGCCATGACGGAGATGAATGGGCGCGTTGTAGGCACCAAGCCGCTGTACGTGGCTCTGGCGCAGCGCAAGGAGGAGCGGCAGGCCCACCTCTCCAACAAGTACATGAAGCGCACGGCCAGCGTGAGTGCCTTGCCCAACCTCGTGCTCAACCCCTACCAGCCTGCCCCGCCCTCCGGCTACAACATGGAAGCCATTCCACAAGCTCAGAACTGGCCTGCCTACTGCGCAAGCAGCAAGCTGGCACAACTCCTCCCCAGCCCTTGCTGGGCCATGCAGTGCGTCCACCCACAGCAAGTCCAGGATATGCCGAGTGCCATCGGTCCAGCCGCATCCTGCCCGCAGGCCTTCAGCGCCATCCGACCAACCACCGCCTGCCAGGTCCCACGCACGATGGCCTATCAGACCATGGCATCTGAGGCTCCGGGGACAGGGATGGCCAGCGCGGAAGCTGCCAACAAGGCGTCGCTGGTGAGAGCAGTACCACAGTACAAAACCACCTCAGGCGTTCACAGCCCACAGCAACACCTGGGCACACAGCCCTTAGATATAAATGTCGAACTTACCATTTATCAGTCAAATCAATTATAAAACATTTATGTTTCTCAACCCACAGCAGCACCTGGGGGCAGAGCTCCAGGTGCCCGTGCAGCTGGCTGCGGTCCATGTGCAGGGTCAGGAACCTCTCAGTGCCTCCATGCTGGCTGCTGCACCTCCACAGGAGCAGAAGCAGATACTGGGTGAGCGTCTGTTTCCCCTGATCCAGAACATGCAGCCCACCCTTGCAGGGAAGATCACGTGTATGTTCCTGGAACTGGACAACTCGAAGCTACTGCATATGCTGGAGTCTCCTGAGTCTCTGCACCCTAAGGTGGATGAGGCAGTCGCTGTGCTCCAGGACCAGTGCGCGCAGGAAGCCGCTCAAAAACTTTAACCAGTGCTGCGCTTCTGGCTGTCTAATGGAAGAATAAGCAGTAAAAAAAATTAACATTTTAACTGAAAAAAATAAACATTGAAACTGAAATGCATTGAACATTGAAATATTTTTGCCATGTCTGTAGACATCAAGCCTGTAAGGGTTGGCACCAGGCCGAGGCCCCCTCGACCAGAGGGAGGCGTCGAGTCAACCACGCCACTGATCAGGATCAACACCCAACAGCTGGGCTAGACCTTATATAAGCCCAGTGACCCGGTCATTCAGTGCTGGGTTTTTGATAAAGTTTTGAGCCAAGCTCCTAGCCGGTAACTCTGGGTATTGAGGTCTGTGAGCCCTTGTGCTATGCCTCTTTTCTGTTCTGCGAGGGTGTCAGTGTTTTTACACGTCCCCTCCCTTCTCCAGTTTTCCCCTCTCGAGTCTGTCTCTCTCCTGAGGCTTCCCTTAGCCATTCAAGTTTCTCCCCGTTTTCTGGTTTTGTTTGGGAACTTTTAGTTCGAGTTTTCCCCAGTGCATCGGGGTTGCCATTTCTTTCCGTGGCGTTCTTTGTTCTCCCCTTTTCCACGCTCACCGAGGTGTTTCGTTTTTTCCTCTTGTTTTGCTTGATCCAAGCTCTAACTGTTCTGCACACGAGCCCACCATTGTTAGAGTGTGGCTGCTTACCCAGTAAGCTATTGGTGTCCTCACCTAGCTGACCTGGATTCAAAACCACCTTACAAAGTCCAGGCCTTGGTTATTCTAAGCTTAAAATGAAAACGACAGAAAAAGGTAAAATCATTTCAAGTTTGGTTTATTTGTCGCATACATAGTCATACACAGTATAACTCACAGTGAAATGGTTGAGTGCTCTGTCCAATCTGAGGAAAAAGAAAAACAGGGGTGCATAGAGAAATATATTCTATATATATACAAAAATATATTAATAGTGCATGTACAATATATATATATATATATATATATATGTTTATATGTACAATGTATATATGGATATTTATATATGTATGTACAGAATGTACAGTCCCATCTTGCAATTGACATATTTACAGTTATATGTTACATGGTGGTAATTGAACATATTACAGTTATATTGAACATATTACAGTTATTTCTATTACATATTACAGATTTTGACATGAACAGCTGATCATTTTTTTGTTTTTATTCCTCTTAAAGTTTGAATGTTCAGATTGTCAGTTCTTACAGGTCATAGCTGATCATTAGATAAGTGTATTGGGTTGCATTAATATAAATGTAAAGATCAAAAAAACAAAACCCCACAGTGTAGCTTAAAATAGAGAATAATTCTGTAATATTCCTTTATGTACAACACAATTTCAAATGACCTTATTAACAAACCAGTAAAGACAGGACGAGAAGCAAAGGTCACTTACACGTATTAAATCTTGAAGCAAACAAACTGCAGCTGCAAGTGCCACACTGCCATCCAGTTCCACTCTCTGGTCTGGCGACGGTCATATTACAGGAGCAACGAGAGGCTGCCAACAGTTTCTTTTAGCTTGTCTACTGAGACGGTGAAACTGGCCAACCAGGTGAAAAGCATTGTGAAGGAGAAACGACTTCTACTGCCGACGTGGGAAAGTAGCAGTCAGAGCAGGTCTATTGGAGCAGTGCGATGGACTCTGCCCAACAATGGGCTGCAAGCCCACATCTCTGCACATAGCAACAGTATGTGGTTCCTAGGTGCCCAGTCGGCTAGTTTTAAAGTTCAATTCAAATATTAAATAAAAATGCAGACTTCAGAATTGGTTAAAGAGCATAACTGTGCACGTACTTTATTGTAGGTTAACATTAACACGCATTATTGAGGCACCCTCTGGAGAATGTCTAAAAATCAGAGAACCCACATTTTCATACATTTTTCAGTAGTGGTTATGTATTCACCCCACATTCCTTTACATATTTGCGTTTGTCTTTACGTCCATTGCATCCAAACCATACATTTGTCAATATATGCAAAGTAATATAAAACACCCACACCAGTTGGAACCTGTTAACACCACATTCCAAGAGATTTCTCTTGACCTTATCCTAAAGAGATGGTCCTGAGCCTGATGGAAATAATATCTCATACTTGGGAGGACATGGACGACAACAAGCTAAATGAGATCTTCAGCAAGTTCGGCCCAACGCTGAGCCGTCGCGTCATGACAGACGAGAGCGGCAAGTCCAAGGGCTTTGGCATTGTGAGGTTCGAGAGGCACGAGGATGCCAAAAGGGCTGTGGATGAGATGAACGGGAATAAGTTGAATGGGAAGCACCTGTATGTGGCTCGTGCCCAGAAGAAAGGCGAGAGGCAGACAGAGCTCAAACGCAAGTTTGAGCAGATGAAGCAGGACGGCACGACTCGCTACCAGGGAGTGAACCTGTACGTTAAAAACCTAGACGACAGTCTGGACGACGAGCGTCTGCGTAAAGAGTTCTCTCTATTCGGGACAATCACGAGTGCCAAGGTGATGACGGAGGGCGGCCGCTCCAAAGGGTTCGGCTTTGTGTGTTTCTCCTCGCCGGAGGAGGCCACCGAGGCAACGAAGGAGATGAACGGGTGCATCGTAGGCACCAAGCCGCTGTACGTGGCCCTGGCGCAGCGCAAGGAGGAGCGGCAGGCCCACCTCACCCACCAGTACATGCAGCGCATGGCCAGCGTGAGTGCCGTGCGCAACCCAGTGTTCAACCCCTACCAGCCCGCCCCGCCCTCCGGCTACTTCATGATGGCCATTCCACAGGCTCAGAACTGGGCTACCTGCTACCCGAGCAGGCAACTGGCACAGCTCCACCCCAGCACCCGCTGGGCTACGCACAGCATTCAGCCACAGCATTTCCAATACATGCCGAGTACCATCAGGCCCGCTGCAGACCAATCTCTGGGCCAGGAACCTCTCACTGCCTCCGTGCTGGATCTGGAACCTCCGCAGGAGCAGAAGCAGATGTTGGGTGATCGATGGTCTGTTTCCCGTGATCCAGAACATGCACCCCAACCTTGCAGGGACGGGTTTGCTCCTGGAGATCGACAACTTGGAGCTTCTGCTTATGCTGGAGTCTCCTGAGTCTCATTGAAACATTGAAACTGAAAAAATAAAAACGCATTAAATATTGAAATATTTTTGCCTGGTCCATAGACTCCAGTTTCAGGCCTTGATTACAGTAAACTAAAACAACATGTAAAAAGGCTAAATGATTGACACGTGTACAGTCGGTGACTCCTTTCTTTTTGTTCCTCTTACTGTTCGAATGCTCAGAATGTCAGTTTTTGCAGTTGACAGCTGAGCATTAGGCATGTGTATTGGATTGTATTAATAATACAATTGAGGATTCATTGCTGTTCAGGGACCCAGCAGTGGTAACTTGGTAGTGGTAGGGCTTGAACTAGCAACATTCTGATTACTAGTCAAGTAACCTCTGAATAGTATTATTATGATTAATATTATTAATATATCTTACACTGAGGTCTGCTGAAGCTTACCCAGGATCCTTTGCAGCAGCCTGCCATATGCACAAATCATTACGAAAGGATACAGAATCTCTAAACTCCCTTGTTTTATGTTATTAGTTTGTCTAATTCAATGTTAAAGCACTTTCCCCTGTAAACACTCTTTTTATGACCTCATTTCACCGTTTCATGACTTTATGCCACGAACCAACCAACTATTCTTTTATACAACTCTTTTCAAACACTTCAACCATTGTGGGTAACTACACTATTATACACCTGTAATTCTTGTTATGCTATTTATTTTATTGGTACTGTCGATACATCGATGTTAGGAGAAATACCTCATGAATACTTTAAATGAATCCTTAAAATGACACCTATTCCATTTACTAATGCTAAGCTTGCTACAGTCTGAACTTCTAGCAAGTCAAGAGAAGTATCATGCAGTTTCTGTATTTTCTATAATTGCATAATATATGGATGGTTTTAAACTCAATAACATACGCACTTGCAAAATATGTGAATATAAAGGAACAAAAATAAATTAACATAACCACATACCTAAACATCATCTGGTACCATCACCCCATCACCCCTCAATGCAGTATGAGGATGGTCAGATTGTTGTATTTACTAATAGTTACCACTAGTATTAAAATAACAGTAAGCCCAAACTGTTCGACTATGTCCTCTTAAACAAACCTGTGATTTTTTAAATATTTGGACCACATCCTCCTGCAGAATAAAACAATCAGGAAATACAGTTGAGTTGGCCCATACCGCCCTCACATCAGTGTGATTTCCATCAATGACGTGTTATGGCTCTGGGTAAGGAACAATGTTATATTGTTCAATAAACTTTTCACAGGATGCATATTTTTCATTGTTTTAGCAAAGTTTTCGCTACCTCTATACAGCAAACACCAGAATCGACAAGGTTTACATTAATTATAGTCAGTAGAATTAAAGGGAAGAGGCCATATAAAAGGCTGGGATCTACATTTAGCAGACTCGGCACTGTGTTACTAGATATCGCCCACATTCCATTAATTTTATTAAGTCCTCTTTAAACAGAAAATAAAGATGCAGACTCAAGAATTAATTGAAGAGAGTAGTAGGTCCATTATTTATTTTGAGCTCAGCGTTACATACAAACGAGGCATAGTCCAGAATATGTCTAATAATCACACAAGGAACACACATTTTTATCCAGTTTTCACAACTGATTATGTGATTGCCACACCTTCTCTACATACTGGTGTTTGAAATCTCAACCACTGTGTTCAACCATACATTATTCAATATATGCAAATTGAGATCTATCATTGTACAAATTGAAGCTTGACCCCAGTATATCCTATTGGAAGATTTTCCTGGGGTTTTTTTTTGTTGTTGTTTTTTTTGTTTTTAACAAAGATGATCTCAACTCATACCATCAAACACCTGCAAGATGATGTTGCAGGTCAGTATCACCCTGCTCTTATGGTAAGATAATGAACCTTGCTTAGCCACAGAACTCTCGAAGAGGCTTTCACGTCTTTTAAAAGCCGGGATCTTTCCCAATACTTAGGAAGCTATTTCTCACGGGAACAGTCCAGAGTCATCTGCCGTAGACTTCCACAGAGGCCTTGAAACCACCTGCATCAGAGCCTCTGCTCTGCACTTACAGACCCACAAAGGCCTTAAGATACCCCAGAAACATTATTCCTCTTTATGCTTTCAAACACAGTCTTGCACCACTCTGCACCTGTTGCAGAGAGCTTCAAAGCCTATTATAATAAGATCACAGATCGCCTCATGAAAATACCTTTACCCCAAAACATTTTATTACCTCAGGTGGAACAGTGTGTATAGGCCTAGACCTCTTTAGATGTAACTTAGAACCGCCGGTGACCGCTGTATGCGTTTCTTTGGTTGTACAAGCTCCACTGGAGGACTCGATGAATAGTTGATGATGGAAGAGGGGTATATCAGATTCACCCCTTCTGCCTCCATGTGACAAATTAACACACTGCATAAACTTTTAGAAATAAATCAGTCTTTTAACAAATGGTAAACATTCTCTAGAAAAGATTATCTTGTAACAATTCATTGAGTATATGAACTGTTTTTGTGCCCTTATATCTATAAATGAAAAGTAATAAAATATTATAGATGATAGGTAAATAAATTACATAAAATGTATAAAAGTTCACAAATAAGAAAGTACCTGAGTCTGCACTTTTATCCACAGATTCAAGAAACTCGTGAAAGTTGGAAGCTATAGAAACACATAGTACAGAATTATAGACTGACTGAGGTGTGAGCAGAAAGATCGCTATGATGTCCTTATATCTAAAGCACTCAAAGCATTGATGTTATGTAAATAAACTGTGATCCGATTGGTTCAATCTAAGTAAATAGATTCACCTACTTTGAAGTTAAAGTTTTTCTCAAAAGGTTAGAACTGGTTGACTATACTTTGCCGTGTTCTGTAATAGAAAATGTAAACATTTATATCTAAAATATTGCACGACAGAAATCAATTCAAGACTAACCTCTAATGACCGCTAGATGGGGGAAGATATTAAGTAATAAATGAGTCCAGATCCTCCTGCCCGACAATACGGTGAGACTCTGTTTTTACGTGTGATGGAAAATGATACGAAACTATGTATTATGTGATTCATATAAAATCACACTGATCCTTTTGTTCTTAAATTAATAATGCTGTTTGCACATTTATATCCGCCTGTTGCTGATTAAGTTGAACATGTATCAGGAACTGTTAACATCAAGGTCAACTTGACACACAACCCACACTGTTTGGAGTCAGTTTGGGTTGGTTTGTGGAAAAAAACAAGCTGAGAGCTGATTGGCTTATAGCCACAGCAACAAAGGAAAGAAGAGCTGCTTAAGAAAAGATGATTGGTTAAAGACAGCACAGGAGTAGTATAACTAGCCACGGTTTTGTATACTCGGGGCTCCCTACCTGAGGAGAGCCAAACATTTATTTTATTCTTTTTCTTATTAAATTACTCTCTTAATCACGTCTGACTTGCTGTTTGTTCAAAATTCCACAACATATGTCATTACTACGCCGCACAAAAAAGACCGCCATATTTGTAGTTCCACAATGTGAAAAGGCGTCATTTTCTATGCAAACGAATGAATAAACACCATGCCATGCCTTGCTGTATCCCCTCTTTGCACCGCTGGACAGACACACTCATGACACTGTACTCATCAAAAGCAGCACCAGAGACGCACTGAGTCATATCCCGCTACACACCTCTCAGGCCAGCTTGTTTGCACGTTTTGTCATAAAACTTAAAATGTCATTTGTTGCCATTATATATAAAATTACCTATTTAAAAAAACAAATAAATCAAAAAGTACTTGTGGCTAGAGAAACACGTGGCTAATCACCTACAAGAAATAATGTCAGTGATGTTTGGGGCAGGTGTTTCAAACTTGCCCAGACTCTTGAGAAGCACCTAAACGCTCACACAAGGGTGTCCGCTTGCCATAGTGCTGCAAATACTGCAGGAAGGGCTTTGGTGAAACAGGCCACATGGAGGAGCAGAAGACAATCCACACAACTGAAGAAGCCCGTAGCTGCCCAGTATGTCAGAATCCACACGGGAGAAGAACCCTGTAGCTGCCCAGTATGTTAGAAGCAATTTGTGCAGCTGGGTAATGAACCATATTTGTACCCATTCGTATGTTGGGAGCAAATCAGTTGAAGACTTGAACAGTATGTTAACAATCAGTTAAAATTACTGTTGATGAAAAGAAAACAATGGCTAATATGTTTCTTCACAGCTATGTCATTGGTTGATCTATTTTTGTCAGATTTAGTGCTTGTTTAGGCAAGTGTGTTAAAGCCTTCCTTTGTTTTTGGTTTTGTTCCTTTTCATATAGTTGTTTATTCCTTTTTTTCTAGTGATGTCAATTATCCATTTAAAATTTGTCAAATTAAACAAATGCGAAACAAATTCCATAGTATTCAGATTTGATTGCAAAAGAGACCAACCACTCCCCGTATTTTGAATTTTGCATATACAGTATATGTGCAGTTCCAGCCTAGTCAATTGATCCAAAATCTGGCCCAGACGTATCTGTTGACTGCAAATTTGAATGATTTCTGTGCTCTGCAGCAAAGGAGCGTTTGGTTACTATCGGATGGATTAAAATAGGCTTGTTGGTAGCAAAGACATCACTAAAGTGTACAGAGCAAAGGTACTCCAGGACCAGGATGGGTAAGTAGCAGCTTGATCAGTGGAATCTTCTGTGAGACGTAACAGGATTTCGGTCTTAAATGTAATGTTAGATCAAGTGAAAAAAATTAGTGGATTGAAATACAGATAAAAAAATCCACTAAAAGTGCATCTGCATCATTGGTTAAAAAGTTGTTCTGCTAGTTGTCAGATTTTGTTCCAGTAATCTAATGTTTCCTGGGACTAGGTGGTTCAAGATTATATTGGTGTTTGCTTTATTTCTGTGATTTTTTTAACCATAGTCTAATTGTTTATACTGTCTACCAAATGCAATACTGAGTAGTGAAACACTGACACAATCCCTTTTGGCGTCAGACATTTGTAATATTTTCAATAATCTACAGTTGTAAGTCAAGAGGGCAGCACCATTTTAAAGTGTAGTTTCCTTTCTCTGTCTCACTTTCTGGAATTTTTCCGTCTGTGTTTTTATTAAAGTTAAAAATGGAAAGGGTATTAAAACTCCCTTTCACTGACATCTCTTCCACTGAACTTGTAGAGAAAGTGATGATATGAAGATGATTATGTTTATCGCTTTCACTCAGAGATCATTGTCTGAGGGTCATGTTGTACAGTTCACGATGTCCCGGGTTGCAATCAGGAGGTTTAACAGTGATGTGCCACACAGTTGTCTGTGGTGTTCTTATATGATCTAAAAGTCAGACTTACCATTTATCAGTCAAATCAATTAAAGAACATTCATGATCAACAATTTGTGGGTGGCCATGATACTAATGGCCTGGTGGAAATTCCACAAGATATCAAACTCCACACTAACATAAACATAACACTGCTTTCATGTCACTTCCACAAGTAGCCCAAACATAAGATATAGAAAGCAGGTAAGAGCGGAGCAGTCAATGTGCCTAATATGACTGCAAAAGCCTGGCAGGACAGGAGGTATTCCTGCTTCTGCTAATCAGCAAAAGGAAGCTCCTGGCAAAGTGACGTGGACTGCAAAAAAATCACCAGGAAGGTCAAGCTACAAATGCCAGAGAGGAGCAGGGAGCACCAAAAGTTCCATAGCATCCTGCGGAAAGAGTACCACATAAGCATGGAAACAGTACAGCAACCCATGGTATGAGCATGGACAGATGAGGAAGAGCTGCTAGAACAGTACGTCCCCAATAAGCAGGCAGGATGTGGATCCGTCTCACTATTTCATCGGCAGAAATGCAGGAGCAGGTGATAATACTCCTGGGCCCAGCACTCTTCAACCTGGGTACTTTAAGGAGAACACGGCAGCCTCCCAAAAGTGATACAAAGTCCCAAAATGGCTATTACCTGTGCTGAATAACAGTATGAAGGACAAATCTACCCCTGTCCAAAGTTTAATTGATTTAACTGAATGCCAACTATACTACCACCATCAATCTGTGTAAGGTGTACTTGCAAGTGCCTTTAGCACCAAAAGCAAAAGAACTCAGTGTTTTCAACACATTTCATCCAAGCATCATCATGTGAAATGATGTTCTTTTCGGAAATTCTTCATCTAAATATGGTTGTGTTGCTAATGAGATCATATTATTTGTTACTCTTTAAACCTTATTATTCCTTTAAGATTCAAAGTCTACTGTGTTAGGAAACCTATGTGAGAATATAAAATCAGCAGTTTCTGCATGCTTGTGTGATGAATACAGAAAGTGATCTCTCATACTTGCGGAATTAAGGCTTCAAATGTCTTGGTGTTCAGACGATATGGAGAGGCTCTGGGAATCTGGAAGGATAAACGTTTGTTTCATTGTCAGGGACTGTTGATCATTTATTTGTCCATTCATTTATTACACTATTAAGGGATTATTAATGTGCACTGGGAGAACAGTATAAAGTTATCAGTCTTCTAACTAAATAGCCTGGTCTTGTAAGGTAACCACATGCACACCTTTCCCTCAGTGATGGCAAGGAGTGGTTTAAACTCACCATGTCATCTGTGATTCTGAGTGTGAGTGCTCCTGCATTTTTCTACACAAAGCCTGCTGAGTTGGCAGTGAAGGCAGAGATGCCCATATACAGCATGTTGCTTTCATCAGGTGGCAGTGAAAATGGTGTCGGGGCAAAAGCGGGTTTCTTGTGCACTCCAATGTTGTAAAACTCCCCCTATATAGAGAGCAATGCAGAGATTAACTTATTCTTTTACAGCTCCTGGGTCTTGATTCTTCGTTCAGATTAAACTGTTTTATCAGTGTAACCTTTGTGTAACCTTTTTTTCCTACAAAAGCCCAACAGTGCTTTCTGGATACACTTAGGCACAGTTTTGCAAGTGCTCCTGTTATTCCCTGTTAATTCAGATCTTTGGCTCAGAAAGGCTTTCTTATGATCATTATGGTCATTATTCTTATGCTTTGACAACTTGTGCCTTTTTTAACTTGTGCCTGAAAACCCCTTTACCTATGCCAATGATAAAACACTGATGAACTCCTGCAAACAAGTTGTAGTTTATTAATTAGTGCATTAATCTTAGTTTGGGATCTTTAATGACCATCTTAATCTGTGTATATTATTTGATTGTTGGTTCTTTCCTAGCTGAATGTAACTTCCTCTCACAGTAGTGTACAACTTCCAAGCTTATCAAAGGATAGTGTTGTAGTCAGGACCATTAAAAAATCATTCAAGCAAAGACCAAGATTTTGTAGTGTTTGAATCTGAGACAAGAATGAGACTTATTTAACAATGATTTTACTTTAATTATACCACTCACTGATAATGTATTGTAAATTGTCATTGTCATAAATAATTGTCATTATAAAGGCAGCTGAATATAAACAAATATAAAGCAAAAAGGTTCATATGGTCATTTTTATTATTAAATTAAAACATAGTAATACTTAAATTATTGCTATCTGCCCTTGGGTCAATCATGGAAAGGATTAACTAGATGTGTTCTGTAATGTGTTAAATCCTCTTGATAAATGCATAGCTTTAGCTATATCATAAAACATATGATGAGTCCTTTTCTCATTATTACTTGTGTACAACAAAAGTTTGTGTGACAAGCAGCAACATGTATATTTGCCAATTTATGAAAACGGGAGTATGCGCAGTGGGAGAGTAAATATCTTTTAAAATGACTCTCAATTAATGGCAATGCATTTACAATAAGTCTCTTGCCACAATAACAACACTGTCTGGATTTGCCATCAGCTGGTTGATTGCAGCATCATGCAGCCTGCAGCCTAGCATTTGTTTGCAGGGGAACATACACTGCCATAATTATTAGCATAATTAATTTTTTAAGGAGAAAGAATAGTCTGTACATTAATGTTAAAAATTCCAGATCCAGATAGCAGTGTTTATGTATGTCAGTGGCTGTGCACCAGTACTTGTGAATGTACACACACAAACCTCACCCTTTGGGTCTTCCCCAAGTCCCCTGTCCTGTTCACACTACTAGCTAAGAGCAACCAGCTAACTTGATAGCAGTGTGACTCAATAATAATAATAATAATAATAATAATAATAATAGTAATAATAATAATAATAATAATGATAATATGGCGCTTCCATGCACATCAGCAAGCAAATAGGAACACTAGCACTTGCATGAAATTAAGCATATTAGCATTTCAGAAGGCAGATTATTTAGCCTGCTAAAATAGCAGGTGTGGCAGCAAATGTCTGTTCAAAACACTATGTCACAGGTATGAGTATCATGTATT